>NC_069499.1:282454622-282649622 GCF_027579735.1 Bombina bombina
TTGTATTTTGCTGAATGACAGGACTGGTCTTTTACAAACGGTTTAATCAGATCTACTTTATCCTTGCAGTTTAGTAGAGACTTGTGTACAAGGTATTTACCTTAATGATCATGCTTATCTATACACCCTGTAGATGTTAGTACTCATAAGATTTCCCACCTTACATAGAGCAACCAACAGTATTATTAAAGATGTCCTTTAGTCACTTTTTATTTTTAACAAAGCTAAACCACTAAAGCCAACTATGAGACATGTTGTATGTACTGCTTGCCAATTAAAGTTTATAGATATTGAGCACACACCCAGAATACTTTCTCCTTCACTGATGATGTATCGGAACATGAAACATGAGAGTTCATATGGTGAAGGGGGATACATGTGTGCACCTTTGCTCAGTCATTTTTTGAATTATGTTGGCGATTAAAGCAGCTATTGGAAATATGAAATTCAAAAAAGTGTTGTCCAGAACCCTTGATTTGTCTGTGTATTCTGGGTTTGCTTGGTGCTGTCAATCTTTCACGTTATGCCCTGCCACAATTTTTCATTACTTCTGCCTGACCCCAGCCGCAATAATCATTGTTTTATTCTTACTAACGCCTCTCTCTGTTTGTTCTGGTTTCTTAAACTACTGTTGTCTTATTTTCTTTGCCTGTTGCCCTGTTCTGTTTTTCTCTCATCTGTGCTATTGTAGCTTATACTACTGTGAGTTCCCTGCACATCATTACAGTATGTTCCTTTGTGCTGTATTGGAATATCTGTCCATCCCAATATACCTTGGAAAATAATCACTGTATTGCAAAAGAGCTCTGTACAAAATATACATAGTTTGCAGTCTGGACATGTACCTTGAAGAGCTGGTGTAATGTTTTTTTTTTATTTATCTTATCTGCTTTGCTGTGATAGTTAGCGATATGAAACCCAAACCTTTTTCTTCCGTGATTCGGACAGGGTATAACATTTATAAAAAAAAAAAAATCCAATTTACTTTTATTATCAAATTTGCTTTGTTCTCATATTAATTTTTGTTGAAGAGATACCTAGGTAGGTAGCGTGCACGTCTGGATCACTACATGGCAGGCAAAAGTCCTGCCATCTAGTGCTAATGCAAATGTATAACATTCTTGTAAAACTGCTTTCATATAGTGCTACTGATACATGCACGCTCCTAAGGCTTACCACCTGCTTTTAAACAAAGGATACAAAGAAGTTGTAGTAGAAGTAAAGTGGAAACGTGTTTAAAATTACATTTTCTATTTGAATTATGAAAGACATTTTTGGGGTTTCGTGTCCCTTTTTAAGGGCAGATATAAATAGCAGTCGAGCAGTCACTGTGTAGCATGTGGGATGGTCAGTGTTCTGAATTCCAAGGAATGCATTACATTTGTTTTGAAGGGAGTGGAAAAACTAACATTTTCAGGTTTAAATTATAGAAGTATAAATATACAAAATAAAAAGGCTTTGCACAGTTTGACTATGTGTATATATTTTTTTTTTGGGGGGGGGGGGTTATAAGTTAAGCTGTTATACAAAGTTTCATCCACATAGCTCTTTATATTGATTTGTACTCTTCACCTCAATTATATTAGGAAGTGACAGAATTGTTATACAGGTAGTATTTACATTTTTTCCTTTGCACTAATGTATATTCAAATTTAATAAAAAGATCAATTATCTAGATATAATATACCCCCCCCCATTTGAGAGAGAAAAAAACTAATTTTCTTTTCAGCAGAAAAAGTGGCGTAATGTTAATTTAATTTTCTAATTGCATTACTTCAGGTATAGTGGTGAATTTCCGTTTTTAAAAAAATAAATAAAATTCCTTTTAACAAAATTATCATATTTACTTCATTAAAAATGATTTATATAGCTCAAATCAAACTATTTTCTGGTGACAAATCTTTGACAGCCAATAGCCTGTTTTCCTTCTATAACCTTTTAATCTTTGGACAGCTCCATACAAGAAGTAACTGTATAGGTGCAGATTTAATACATTTATAACAATGCTAATTATCACCTTATTTCGGGTGTTATATACTTGATGAATTAACTTTATATGAGATTCTCTTGTGTTTCAGATGGGGAAGTCCTTTCTACAACTTTCAAGCTTTGAGACAATATCTGATCATCTAGAATACCTGATTTATGCCAATTTTCTGAAATAGTATAAAAATATTAAACCAATTACCAGTGAGGTCCTTTCTCCAACATTGGTGTGTCCGGTCCACGGCATCATCCTTACTTGTGGGGGAATATCTCTTCCCCAACAGGAAATGGCAAAGAGTCCCAGCAAAGCTGGCCATATAGTCCCTCCTAGGCTTCGCCCACCCCAGTCATTCTCTTTGCCGTTGCACAGGCAACATCTCCACGGAGATGGTTAAGAGTATGTGGTGTTTAGTTGTAGTTTTTTATTCTACTATCAAGAGTTTGTTATTTTAAAATAGTGCTGGTATGTACTATTTACTCTGAAACAGAAAAAGATGAAGAATTCTGTTTGTGAGAGGAAGATGATTTTAGCAGACAGTAACTAAAATCCTTTGCTGTTTCCACATAGGACTGTTGAGATGAAGTAACTTCAGTTGGGGGAAACAGCAGACTTTTCTGCTTAAGGTATGACTAGCCATATTTCTAACAAGACTGTGTAATGCTGGAAGGCTGTCATTTCCCCTCATGGGGACCGGTAAGCCATTTTCTTAGTCTCAAACAGAATAAAGGGCTTAATATGGGCTATAAAACTGGTAGACACTTTTATGGGCAAAATCGATTGCTTTATTTGGGCATTTTATACATGTTTATGCTGGTAATTCACACTTATAAACTTGGGGAACGTTTATAAGTTACTTTTGAGAGCAAGACATGCAGATGCATGTGTGAGGATCTGAAAGTAGTTGGAAAAGTTCCTAGAAGGCTTCATTTGGTATCGTATTCCCCCCTGGGTTTGGTAAAGTCGCAGCAAAGACTGTAGCTGGGACTGTAGAGTGGTTAAAACTGTAAGCGGCTCCGGTTTCGTTAATTTAAGGGTTAAAGCTCTGAAAATTGGTGTGCAATACTTTGAATGCTTTAAGACACTGTGGTGAAAATTTTGTAAATTTTGAACAATTCCTTCATACTTTTTCACATATTCAGTAATAAAGTGTGCTCTGTTTAAAATTTAAAGAGACAGTAACGGTTTTGTTTTAAAACGGTTTTTGTGCTTTATTGACAAGTTTAAGCCTGTTTAACATGTCTGTACCTTCAGATAAGCTATGTTCTATATGTATGAAAGTCAATGTGTCTCCCCCTTCAAAATTGTGTGATAATTGTGCCATAGCGTCCAAACAAAGTAAGGACAGTACTGCCACAGATAATGAAGTTGCCCAAGATGATTCATCAGATGAAGGGAGTAGACATGGTTCTATATCATCTCCTTCTGTGTCTATACCAGTTTTGCCCACGCAGGAGGCCCCTAGTACTTCTAGCGCGCCAATGCTTATTACTATGCAACAATTGACGGCAGTAATGGATAACTCCATAGCAAATATTTTATCCAAAATGCCTGCATATCAGAGAAAGCGCGATTGCTCTGTTTTAAACACTGAAGAGCAGGAGGGAGCTGATAATTGCTCTGTCATACCCTCACACCTATCTGAAGGGGCCATGAGGGAGGTTTTGTCAGATGGGGAAATTTCAGATTCAGGAAAAATTTCTCAACAGGCTGAACCTGATGTTGTGACATTTAAATTTAAATTAGAGCATCTCCGCGCACTGCTTAAGGAGGTGTTATCTACTCTGGATGATTGTGACAACCTGGTCATTCCAGAAAAATTATGCAAGATGGACAAGTTCCTAGAGGTTCCGGTGCACCCCGACGCTTTTCCTATACCCAAGCGGGTGGCGGACATAGTGAATAAGGAGTGGGAGAAGCACGGCATACCTTTTGTCCCCCCTCCTATATTTAAGAAATTATTTCCTATGGTCGACCCCAGAAAGGACTTATGGCAGACAGTTCCTAAGGTCGAGGGGGCAGTTTCTACTCTAAACAAGCGCACTACTATTCCTATCGAGGATAATTGTGCATTCAAAGATCCTATGGATAAAAAAATTGGAGGGTTTGCTTAAAAAGATTTTTGTACAGCAAGGTTACCTTCTGCAACCCATTTCGTGCATTGTTCCTGTCACTACAGCAGCGTGGTTCTGGTTCGAGGAACTAGAAAAGTCGCTCAGTAGAGAGACTCCATATGAGGAGGTTATGGACAGAGTTCACGCACTTAAGTTGGCTAATTCTTTTATTTTAGATGCCGCTTTGCAATTAGCTAGATTAGCGGCGAAAAATTCAGGGTTTGCAATTGTGGCACGCAGAGCGCTTTGGCTAAAGTTTTGGTCAGCAGATGTATCATCCAAGACAAAATTGCTTAATATCCCCTTCAAGGGTAAAACTCTCTTTGGGCCAGAATTGAAAGAGATTATCTGACATCACTGGGGGAAAGGGCCACGCCCTCCCACAAGATAGGCCTTTCAAAGCCAAGAATAAGTCTAATTTCCGTTCCTTTTGTAATTTCAGGAACGGACCGGCCTCTAATTCTGCATCCTCTAAGCAAGAGGGTAATGCTTCACAGACCAAACCAGCCTGGAAACCGATGCAAGGCTGGAACAAGGGTAAGCAGGCCAAGAAGCCTGCTGCTGCTAACAAAACAGCATGAAGGAGTAGCCCCCGATCCGGGACCGGATCTAGTGGGGGGCAGACTCTCTCTCTTTGCTCAGGCTTGGGCAAGAGATGTTCAGGATCCCTGGACGCTAGAAATAGTTTCTCAGGGTTATCTTCTGGAATTCAAGGAACTACCCCCAAGGGGAAGGTTTCACATGTCTCACTTATCCTCAAACCAAATAAAGAGACAGGCATTCTTACATTGTGTAGAACAGTGGTTCTCAACCTTAGTGACCTCAAGGCCCGGTAAGTTTTAGCCGGACCGGTCCAGGGCCCGGTAAGCATTGGGAGCGGGTTGCAGTAGGTTTGGAAGAAATATATCTATATATCTATATATCTATATATCTATATATCTATATATATATATATATATATATATATATATATATATATATATACACACACCCAGTCTCTTTCTCTCCTCCCCTCTCTCTCTCTCTCCTCCCCTCTCTCTCTCCTCCCCTCTCTTTCTCCCCTCTCTCTCCTCCCCTCTCTTTCTCTCACTCCTTCCCCCTCTCTTTCTCTCTCTCTCTCTCCTCCCTCACCCACTGACACCAATGAATTATAAAATTAACCCACTATAAACCATTTATATATATTATATATGGATCCCACACCACTGAATTATCATATAATTATAATATATATATTTATATATATATATATATATATATATATATATATATAACAGTGGGTTAATTATATGATAATTCATTGGTGTCAGTGGGATCCATATATATATATATATATATATATATATATATATATATTTTACAGTGGGTTAATATTTTATAATTCATTGGTGTCAGTGGGATTTATATATATATATATATATATATATATATATATATATATATATATATATATATATATATATATATATATATTATACACACAGTTTACAAATACACATCGGTGTCCAGTGGCCACCTTAAATATATACATTGGTGTCAGTGGCCGTAATTATGTAATTGGTGTCAGTGGGCTTACTTACCTGTGAGCCGATGCTTCACGCTCTGCACGCCGCCAGCCGCTTCTACCCGGTCACAGTGCGCCCGCCGCTACATGCTCGCAGTGCGCAAACTGACATGCGCAGTGGCACTCTGACAGGCCCGTCCAAAATTTAGGAGATGTGTAAAGGCGGGCCTGTTAGAGCGAGTGTCTGGAGGCAATGTCGCGGCCCGGCTGTTGAGAAACACTGGTGTAGAAGACCTGTTAAAGATGGGAGTGATACACCCAGTTCTAATGGCGGAACAAGGAATGGGATTTTACTCAAATCTGTTCGTAGTTCCCAAAAAAGAGGGAACCTTCAGACCAATTCTGGATTTAAAAATCCTAAACAAATTTCTCAGAGTACCATCGTTCAAAATGGAAACCATTCGAACGATTCTACCTACAATCCAGGAAGGTCAATTTATGACTACCGTGGATCTAAAGGATGCGTACCTACATATTCCTATCCACAAAGAACATCATCAGTTCCTAAGGTTCGCCTTTCTGGACAAACATTACCAGTTTGTGGCCCTCCCATTCGGGTTAGCCACTGCTCCAAGGATTTTCACAAAGGTACTCGGGTCCCTTCTAGCGGTTCTAAGACCGAGGGGCATTGCAGTAGTACCATACTTGGACGACATTCTAATACAAGCGTCGTCCCTTTCAAAGGCAAAGGCTCATACAGACATCGTTCTGGCCTTTCTCAGAAAGTCAAAACTTCTAAGCGCTTGTCAAGTTCTTCATTCAGTTCCACGTCCTTCCATAGCTCAGTGCATGGAAGTAGTAGGGTTGATGGTTGCAGCAATGGACATAGTTCCTTTTGCGCGAATTCATCTAAGACCATTACAACTGTGCATGCTGAAACAGTGGAATGGGGACTATACAGACTTGTCTCCAGTGATTCAAGTAGATCGGAAGACCAGAGATTCACTCCGTTGGTGGCTAACCCTGGATCACCTATCCCAGGGAATGAGCTTCCGCAGACCAGAGTGGGTCATCGTCACGACTGATGCCAGTATAGTGGGCTGGGGCGCGGTCTGGGAATCCCTGAAAGCTCAGGGACTATGGTCTCAGGAAGAGTCTCTTCTCCCGATAAACATTCTGGAACTAAGAGCGATATTCAATGCTCTCAGGGCTTGGCCTCATCTAGCAAAGGCCAGATTCATAAGATTCCAATCAGACAACATGACGACTGTTGCTTATATCAATCATCAGGGGGGAACAAGGAGTTCCCTGGCGATGAAAGAAGTGACCAAAATAATACAATGGGCGGAGGATCACTCCTGCCACCTATCTGCGATCCACATCCCAGGTGTGGAAAACTGGGAAGCGGATTACTTGAGTCGTCAGACATTTCATCCGGGGGAGTGGGAACTCCACCCGGAGATCTTTGCCCAATTGACGCAATTATGGGGCACTCCAGATATGGATCTGATGGCGTCTCGTCAGAACTTCAAGGTTCCTTGCTACGGGTCCAGATCCAGGGATCCCAAGGCGACTCTAGTGGATGCACTAGTAGCGCCTTGGACCTTCAACCTAGCTTATGTGTTTCCACCGTTTCCTCTCATTCCCAGGCTGGTAGCCAGGATCAAGCAGGAGAGGGCCTCGGTGATCTTGATAGCTCCTGCGTGGCCACGCAGGACTTGGTATGCAGACCTGGTGAATGTCATCGGCTCCACCATGGAAGCTACCTTTTGAGACAGGACCTTCTTGTACAGGGTCCATTCGAACATCCAAATCTGGTCTCCCTCCAGCTGACGGCTTGGAGATTGAACGCTTGATTCTATCAAAGCGTGGGTTTTCAGATTCTGTGATAGATACTCTGGTTCAAGCCAGAAAACCGGTAACTAGAAAAATTTACCATACAATATGGAAAAGATATATCTGCTGGTGTGAATCCAAGGGATTCCCATGGAATAAGATAAAAATTCCTAAGATCCTTTCCTTTCTACAAGAAGGTTTGGATAAAGGATTATCTGCGAGTTCTCTAAAGGGACAGATTTCTGCTTTATCTGTCTTACTACACAAACGACTGGCAGCTGTGCCAGATGTTCAAGCATTTGTTCAGGCTCTGGTTAGGATCAAGCCTGTTTACAGACCTTTGACTCCTCCCTGGAGTTTAAATCTAGTTCTTTCAGTTCTTCAAGGGGTTCCGTTTGAACCTTTACATTCCATAGATATTAAGTTATCTTGGAAAGTTTTGTTTTTGGTTGCTATTTCTTCTGCTAGAAGAGTTTCTGAGTTATCTGCTCTGCAGTGTACGCCGCCCTATCTGGTGTTCCATTCAGATAAGGTTGTTTTGCGTACTAAGCCTGGTTTTCTTCCAAAGGTTGTTTCCAACAAAAATATTAACCAGGAGATAGTTGTACCTTCTTTGTGTCCGAATCCAGTTTCAAAGAAGGAACGTTTGCTACACAATTTAGATGTAGTCCGTGCTCTAAAATTCTACTTAGAAGCTACAAAAGAGTTCAGACAAACATCTTCTCTGTTTGTCGTCTATTCTGGTAAAAGGAGAGGTCAAAAAGCAACTTCTACCTCTCTTTCCTTTTGGCTTAAAAGCATCATCCGATTGGCTTATGAGACTGCCGGACGACAGCCTCCTGAAAGAATCACAGCTCACTCCACTAGGGCTGTGGCTTCCACATGGGCCTTCAAGAACGAGGCTTCTGTTGATCAGATATGTAAGGCAGCGACTTGGTCTTCACTGCACACTTTTGCCAAATTTTACAAATTTGATACTTTTGCTTCTTCGGAGGCTATTTTTGGGAGAAAGGTTTTGCAAGCTGTGGTGCCTTCCGTTTAGGTAACCTGATTTGCTCCCTCCCTTCATCCGTGTCCTAAAGCTTTGGTATTGGTTCCCACAAGTAAGGATGACGCCGTGGACCGGACACACCAATGTTGGAGAAAACAGAATTTATGCTTACCTGATAAATTACTTTCTCCAACGGTGTGTCCGGTCCACGGCCCGCCCTGGTTTTTTAATCAGGTTTGATGAATTATTTTCTCTAACTACAGTCACCACGGCACCCTATGGTTTCTCCTATTTTTTTCCTCCTGTCGGTCGAATGACTGGGGTGGGCGGAGCCTAGGAGGGACTATATGGCCAGCTTTGCTGTGACTCTTTGCCATTTCCTGTTGGGGAAGAGATATTCCCCCACAAGTAAGGATGACGCAGTGGACCGGACACACCGTTGGAGAAAGTAATTTATCAGGTAAGCATAAATTCTGTTTTTTAATATTTTTATTTTTTTTCTAGTATAATTGGAGAAAAGGGTTTCCAAAATCGACCATGACCAATTGTATCCAAATCTTTCAATAAAAGAATTATTATGCCTTATAATGCATAGAATTGAGAGTTTGGAATACTAAATTCCAATCTACCCTCTTCAAATATTTCTGTTGTCAATCAACTTCTAAGTACCACTAAGCAGAGCAGAATTGCACGGTCAATAAATGCATATTTAAAACTATTCAAAAGCACTAAATTTGAATTTTAAATGAGTAGTATATTTTTTTTTTCTGCATTCTTATACCAATAAGTATACTCTGTGAATCTTGCACATGCTCAGTAGGATCTGGTGCCTCAAAGTGTGCTTATAAAAAGATTGTGCACATTTAGATAATGGAATTGAATTGGGAAATTGTTTAAAATTGTGTGCTCGATCTGAATTCAAATTCCTAGGTTCAAAATCTGGTTCCCCACAATGGTTAAAAACCATGAGACAGAACAAATAAAATTTATAAAGCCACAAACTTTACATCATTCCAAAAAAACTAGTCACAAAACATAGAAGATTTTAGGAAACCAAATAATCTTAACTTTTGATTTATTGAAATAGGAAATGTGCTCTATTGTTTAAGATTCTGCTTTAGATAAAATTGGAGTATACTTAATACTATACCATTTATCCAGATTTAGCAAAAATATAATACCCATCTATAAAAAGAGAATCGGATGTTTATTTAAAAGTAATACATTTATTCTTATCTGTTTTATGTATCCATAATATTGCAGATTTTTGTTTAATTTGTATCCTGCAAAATAGCCAAATTCTTCCAAAAATGATATTATTAATGACTCATTCTTAAAAACATTTCTTATAAATCAGTCAGTCATCTGCATATAAGAACAATTTAAAGGGACAGTTTACACCAATTTTAATTCAATTGCATGTAATAGACACTAATATGCACAGATACTGATTTAAAAATCCAGTATAGAACAGCTTACTTAGAAGCTCCCAATTAAGCACTGTTAATGAGGTTAGTCTGACACACTCCCTGAAAGAGGCTGACAGCAGACCTTCTTCCCTCCCATGCATATTAAGACTCATTATACAAACAGAGAAGCAATGTGAAGTCTGTAGACATCAGTATACATCTAAAACGTTAGGGCTTGGTTAGGAGTCTGAAAATCAGCACAATGTTAATTAAAATAAGCAAAACATTTTTACAAAAACACTCCCAGATAGGCTATATAAATGGATCATCTACAACAAATTTATCCAAAGAAAAATCTAGTGTACAATGTCCCTATAGCTAAAGGTTCAATAGATTTAAAAATAGGGGCAGCCCTGTCTTATACCTTTTTGCATTATAATTGGTTCTGATAGTGTATTATTCACTATTATAGATGGATATGGTTCATTTTCCAAACCCATTTATCTTTGCAAAATTACCACTTATACCAAGTAATAGGCAGTAGTAAGTCAAAAGCCTTCTGAGCATCTAATGCAAAATTTGCCCCCTCCTATGCCAACCTATTTATGGGTTGGTGGGAGCTGTTCCACGTCTATGGAGAAAGGAACCCATACAGAGACAGAATTATACATTATAATTGATATATAAATGACCTGCTGTTCATCTTTGAAGGCAGTGAGGAGGAAGCAAATACATTATGTGAATATCTCAATCAGAATGATTGTGGTATTAAATTCACTAGTGAACAGGATGTGAGAACTGTGATTCTTCAGTATAGTTCATGTCACCCTAGACATGTAGTGAAGAGTATCCCAAAAGGGGAATTCATTTGAATAAAGAGAAACTGCACTAATGAAACTATCATAGACAAGCAAATCAGGCGGCTGTAAGATTAAAAGATCGAGGTTACACAAAGGAAAATCTGAACAAAGCTAAAAAAAGTGTAGATCAAATAGACAGAGAGGACTTGCTTAAAGGGACAGCAGGGAATATGAATACACCGGTCCGGTCGCCAGTGGCGACCTAAATTTCTTACGGGCAAGTAAAATTTTTAAGTTACTAGCCCGAGCGGCGACCTGACATTTTAAGTGGGATACAAGAAGCAATAATAAAAAAATGTCAAATTGCCTTTCACGTATGCGCACACATGGGAAAGGAGGGTGGAAAGGGGAGGTTCTTTCTGTTAAATGCATTCAAAGACCTCCCCTTATCTCCATGGCTCTTGGTCTCTTCCTTGTCAGTTGCTACTTCCCACCCCTAAAGTTGTCTGCGCGGGAAGACATCCTGCTAGAGCGGTGAGTGTTTCTTCTCTGTGTATGAATGAAGTATGGCTTAAAGTGACTATATAGTTATGGTAGGCAGCTTGCTCACGTACATTATGCTGACGTACTCCAGGGTCCTCTGCAGTACTTCAGCACAATGTACACGATCAAGCTGCCTACCATAACAATATAGAGCAGTGCACAATTTTTCTGGATACTATTATTGCTCCAAAAACTGACTTTACCAATTAGTAGAGAACATATCTCCATGCACCCAGTTAAATCTGCTAGCGTGGCACTGACAGTCGCGCTAGTAGTTGAAAGGCAGCTGGGCAGAAAGAGGGGGGAAAAAAGTATTTTTAAAATGCTCATTATGTCACTGTTCATTGTCCAGCTAAATGCAGTACTGCTCACAGCGCTATAGGGTGAAGGGTGGCAGCATTAAATATACTTAGTCAATCATAACCCCCCACATATGCTGAAGTAAAAAAAACCTCAATAATGTCCTTGTTTTTTTATACCTAGTGATAGAAAAATATTTTTTAACGTTAAAGCCTTTTTATTAAGTCCCAAATATTAAGCAGCTTGCAGGGCATTCAAATTAGAACCTCTGTCTGCAATGCTTGGGATTACAATAACACTATTTATATTGCCTTTTTTACATAAGATATATACACCCTACATGCAGATACGCACGGGCGACTAAAGTTTCTTGCGGGCTGGTAAGTTTTGTCATTTACTCGCCCGGTGGGCGAGGGGAGTTTTTGGGTATTCATAGGCCCTGGACAGTATACACTCATTTTCATATAACTGTATGTAATAGACACTACTATAAAGAATAAGATGCACAGATACTGATACAAAAATCCAGTATAAAACTGTTTAAAAACTTAGAAGCTCTCTGTTTAGCTCTGTTGAAAAGGTAGCTGGAAAGCCCACTGCAAGTGGGAAAACACTACCCCTTCTTTTGCATATGAAAAGACCCTTTACACAAACAGGAGCAAGCTGTAGTAGGTGGCTGATGGTATTCTCATAAAACTTTGGGGCTTGGTAAGGAGTCTGAAAATCAGAGCAATGTTATTTAAAAATATGCAAAACTATACAATTAAAAAAAACACTTTATGGGCTATATAAATAGATCATCTACAAAACATTTATGCAAAGAAAAATGTGTATAATGTCCCTTTAAGTGCAAACGGGTTCAAAGGGAAAATGCCAAAAAAAAATCATCACAGCATATAGTCTACAATTTAATAAAATATGTAATATTGTAAAGGAATCATTACCAATACTATATTCTAATCCCAATCATTAAAGTGAAAGTAAATCCTAGCGTTTTACAAAACGCTAGGATTTACTATTGAAACAAATAAAGGGCACTTTCATTCATGAAGTATAAGATACTTAATGTAGAAAGCTCCTTTATTTGATTCAATCAATTGCCGCTCTTAGCTCCTACAGCAGCCCACGGCAAAACAATTTTTGGCCAAGAGGTGACTTTTTCACCTCTTAGCCAATAGTGGTGCGTTAAATCCGGCTTGGTGCTCATGGGAGCCGGATTTACCGCATGGCTATTGGCTAAGTGGTGAAAATGTCACCTCTTGGCCAAAAATATTTTTTTTAGCCGTGGGCTGCTGTATTAGCTGAAAACGGCAATCAATTGAATCAAATAAAGAAGCTTTCTACATGAAGTATCTTATACTTCATGAATGAAAGTCCCCTTTATTTGTTTCAATAGTAAATCCTAGCATTTGTAAACCACTAGGATTTACTTTCATTTTAAAGGATTACTTTCTGTTATAATTTTTAAGCTAAACAACTAACATATTAAAGTTAATAAACATTAATTAAAACCTACTGACCTATATTTTCTCCAAAACGAAGTTTCATAACGTTCTAAAAGTTATATCTTTTATTCACCGATTATGTCACGTTATCCTGCCCACTATTTTCAGCACTGAGTGTTCAAAATACTTAAACCAATAACTTTGTGTTTAAAGCGCCATTTTGAAACCTAGGTATTGTAAACGGATTGGTACAGAGCAAAGGATACCCACGAAGTGGGTTTGGAAAACAATTAAATTTGCAAACAAGATTTCTGATATACGGTAGAGATATGTTAATGAAATGCTATTGATAAAAAGCGTATTTGGGGTAGTTAGTTGGTAACAGGCATAGAAAATATTTACTTACAGTGGCCCTTTAAGGATATAGTTCAAGAAGGATGTGACTTTATACCCAAGCAGGGCAAAACTTTAGCTAACTATTTGTCTCCTTCTGAGCTAAAGACTCATACCAAGAAGAGTTGGTTACGGCGAAAAAGGGCTTCTTTAAATGTAGAAGACCCGTCTGCAAACCATGTAGTTTTGTATCAGAAGGAAGCAAATTTAAATCTACCACGACACAACAAGAATGATATAAACTTTTTTATTAATTATGCTGCAACACATACTGTATATCTCCTGACATGTCAGATTTGTCAAAAACAATACACAGGAAAAACTAAGACCACTAAAAGAAAGATTCTTAGGTCCATAGAAGATGAAGAATCTGACGCTCCTGTAACGAGACATTTTAAACAGTTACACAATTCTGATGTAAATGCCCTAATTATACAAGGTATAGATCACATCTCTAGATGGAAAAGAGGAGGTAATAGGGAGATGAAATTAAATTAAAGTGAAGTATTTTGGATGTTCACCTTGCAAACAAATAGTGTATAACTCATGGATATCCCTCCAAACATGTTTTTTTTGTTTCATATTTGTTTGCCAGTGTATACCCTAAATACAAGTATCTGATAACTTATATTGTGTATTCTCAAAAATGTTTGACATATATTGCCTATATAAAAACTGGCTAAATTACAATTTGTGTTTTCTATAAACTCCAACATATGAGGTATTAAATGTTTAATTTTTTTGCGTGTTTGTGTAGGTTGTATATTACACTATACATCTGATGAAACTGTGCAATATAAAGCTATAATTGTCTGTTGCATTAGATAAGGCTAAATATATTTATGAATGAGTACAGCCCTTTTTATGGTATCGCATATATACAGGGCTATATATTCAATGTAATCAAATGTTTGCCCACTATGTTACATAGACATATATTCATGTATCTAGTTTGACTTCAATATAATGTGCACAATCAGGTTGAATGTAACTATAAGTGAGTATGTTTCTTTAAATTTTTCACCATAAAAGGTTAGTGGGCAGGCTCACAGGTTAGCAGTGACTCAGTGCACGTGTGCACGAAACGCGTCTGAAGGTGAACCTGTCTCCTACCTGGTTGTTTTTATATGTGCAAACCGCTTCAAATAAAATTGGATTTTACTAAATAGTCCTGGACTATGATGTGCGCTGATTTTCTGGAACTGTATGCTGTATTCCATGACCTGCAGAGCAGACACTTCCATTGGCAGCATTCACACCTGGACGCCAGAAAAGCCGTTTCTGCCCACGCTCCATTGTGCCATATTGGGGAGAGATCAGAATTCAAATATATATTGTAGATTAACATCTTGCATTTTAGCCAATCAATGCTGTATTATTCTCCATGGGGGTGAGCACAATGTTAGTTATATGGCACACATGAACTAATACTGTCTGGCTGTTGTGCTTGATTTAAAAAGCACTGAGATAAGGAGCGGTATGCAGGGACTTAGAAACAGGCAAACTTAGAGGTTATAAAGTGCATTAATATAACAGTGTTGGTTATTTAAAGCTAAGGAATGAGTAATTAAGGCGTTATCTGTCTTTTTAAACGATATAAAAGAATCAAGTAAACTGTCCCTATAACGATATGTTTTGAAGGAGTTTGATCATCAAAAATGTACAGAGTATACATTTAAATCCTGTACTATTTCTTTTTTTAGGAATTTTATAATATTACCCAGAGAGACCATCTGTCCTGCTGCTCTGAGGAAGTGCCCTAAGAGGCAGAAAACACGTCAGCTGTGCAGGTCTGGTTGCTGTGCTCTTTATGTTCTTAATTTTCATGTTTCAATAAACGGACATTTTAACTTACTTTGCTCCCTCCTCATTGATACTGGTGTCAGTCGAGTTTGCTAACTAGTTTGTTGGATGTTCTGGAGATATATATATAGGGTTGTTGGAGAGCCCTGAAGCAACTTGGCGTCTGGGACTAAGACCGCTATCGACTAGAACGGCCCAACAGAGTGAATAAGACATCGCCTGGGATCCGTGAGTACTACGCTGCAATTTGCAGCTGGCAATATTGTGTAGCATTACATAGCTACGGAACTCTATATAGCTGGGATAATATATCCTATACTGACAGTCTGGGAGTGCAGCCTGTATTATACAGCTTTAAGAGTGATGCATGTTGAAACTCTGTAACATGATGTGGATAAGCATATACTATATGTAACACAATGAGATAGTCTTTGGATGCTCAGTGTTTCTTAAACGAACAAACGTTTTTTGGTTTTGCATTCAATTAATTACGGAGCGTACATATATGTTTGGACTTAAGTTTCTGTCTGTGTGAATACTGCTGCTTTATTTAGACAGAGTCTATAACTTCTAAAACCTTTGAGGTTTAAATCAGTGAATTTAACCTATCAAGATGTTCTGGAGAAACTTTTGTGAAACAATCTTGGACCAGAATTCTTATCATTGGAGGGTTTTTTTTTAGATTTAAAGAGATACTAAACCCATTTTTTTTTTCATAATTCGGATAGAGCATGTAATTTTAAGCAGCTTCCTAATTTTCTTCTATTATCAATTTTTCTTCATTCTCTTGCTATCTTTATTTGAAAAAGCAGGAATAAAAGGTTTGGATCAGGCCCATTTTAGGTTGAGAACCTAGGGCACCAATCAGTAAGCCCTATCCAGGGTACTGAACAAAAAATAGGCAGGCTCCAAAGCTTTCATTCCTGCCTTTTCAAATAAAGATAGCAAGATAACGAAGAAAAATTTATAATAGGAGTAAATTAGAAAGTTGCTTAAAATTGCATGCTGTATCTAAATCATGAAAGAAAACATTTGGGTTTACTTTCCCTTTAACCAACTTTGCCAAAAGTTTTCCTGCCTGTAAAAGAAATACATCTTGTAAATACATCAAATTATTTGTTTGATAATTGTCCTTTATTTGGTTTTCCAAGATAACGATAAGTGTTAATTGTAATTTCCTTCTTTTTTTTTAAAAACATACTTAAAAGGCTATGATCTAGCCTCAATACTGCCTTAGTAGTTTCCCAGAATATATCATCTCTCTTTATATTATTTGAGAATTCTTGCCATTTTACTTTTACATAACTATTAAACTTCTGGTTATTCATCAGGTATCTTTAAAATCCAAAAAATTAGATTTCTTAGGTGGCTTTCAAATTTGAAAAGTTAAAGTAATAGAAGCATGATCTGAAGTAGTTGTTTGAAAATGTTCCACCTCTATGATTTCATTAGTTAAGTAACTAGCAAGTAAAAATATCAATTCTTGAGGAAGAATGATGTGATTTTAGAAAAACAAAAACTATAAATTGAGTCTGGATTAATGTCAGTTTTAATAATTTTTTTTTAACTATATTAGACTCCTATTTTAACCTATTTATTTGTTATATTTTATTATTTAATTTCCCTTTTATGCAATCTAAAGAAGAATTAGGGACCGAATTCCAATCACCACCTATTATCTTATCGTTGTATCTTAATAAATTACTCTCAATTGAATCTCAGAATTCAGTATCCCATTCATTAGGGACATATCATTTACAAGCAATCTCCATGTCTAAAATAATAAATCTACAGTTAATGTCTATTATTGGAGATATTATTTTATATTGTAGAGATTTTTTTAAAGTGATGGTAAATTTTAACAATTTACTTACTTTCATAATAACTTTATATTAGAATTACAACTGCTGTTATGTTTTTTAAATTACTAGATTATTTTTAATTTATTATTATTAACTTACTCCTCCTTCCCCTTATATTTTTGGAGTTACAGTGTGACGTAGAGAGTGGTCCCACCTGCTCTCTACGTAGGGAGGAATGTGTGCTCCCAAGTCCAAGAAACCAATGCATGCGCATTAGCTCTCAATCCGCTCCAATGTAAACAAAGAATCAATAGATTTATTGTTTACTTATCAGACAGCAGCAGATGACAGTGAAATAGGTTGTGGTGCAATTCAGAGAGTGTGATTCCCTTTTAATGAGTGTTTAGCTTTTCAAAATTGCAGAGCAGTGTACTCTGTGCTGTAAAGCAGGGATTTCTATTTCGGAAAGAGCATGCGCAAAATATGAACGCTTGTTGTCTCTGGTCCCTCAAACAAAGAAGCGCATTAGCAATTCATCCAAGTGTGTATTGTATACTTCAATGGACGCCAGATGACCCAGCTTTCAATTGGAGGATAGCCAAAACATCACAGAAAAAAATAAATTTGCCTCAGCAATGGGCGGAGGAACAGAGCAATAAATCTATGAAGCATAGTGGGAATACCTTTATTATTAGGCATTTAAAAAAATAAATAAATGATGAATTAAAGTTAAGCTTAAATTAACATTTATTACAATGCTTGTGTACAAATCAGTATAGCTTACAATCACTTTAAAGGGATATGAAACCCAAAGGTCTAGAATAGAAGTGGAGCGCTCAACTTTATAATACCAATGTGCGCTGGTATTACAAGTTAGCCGCAATGCGAACATTGCTGGGAAGCATTGCGCTCACGAAAGCATGCTTTCATAGTCTCCTATGAGACAGCATCAGAACTTCAGCGCCAGTGAAGGGGGTAAGTTGCGGACCGATGGCAGCAATCATATTATATATGTATATAAAGATATACATATATATTTACTGGGAACACACAGTTCCCATTGACCGCAATGTAAAGGCACTTTTCAGTGCCGTTTTTTTTTCTAACACCCCACTCTCAACAACTTTAACCTCAAAATACTGCCTTAGTGCAGTAATTGTATTAAAAAATAAAAATGCTGACATCTTTATATTTTAATAAAACTTCACTAGACAATATTTTGGGGGCATTTTGGGCAGATTTATAAAATTAACCAGAGCTCCGATCTCTGGTAAATTGTATAAGCGCTAATTGTAATGGCTGGTTAATTATTGCACTCCTGCAAACGGGAAATAATTTAGCGCTCCACTTGTAATCTAGCCCAAAATGTTTTTTAATAATTCAGATAGAGCATGCAATTTAAACAATTTTCAAATTTACTTCTATTATCATGATTTTCATGACTTTCATGATTCAGAGCATGCAGTTTGAAAAGTTAGTTTATGCTTACCTGATAAATTAATTTCTTCTATGGTAAGACGAGTCCACGGATTCATCCTTTACTTCTGGGATATTATCCTTCCTAACAGAAAGTGGCAAAGAGCACCACAGCAGAGCTGTCTATATTGCTCCTCCCTTAGCTCCACCCCCCAGTCATTCGACCGAAGGTACAGGAAGAAAAAGGAGAAACTACAAGGTGCAGAGGTGACTGAGTTTAAATAAAAAAATATATAATCTGTCTTAAAATGACATGGCGGGCCGTGGACTCGTCTTACCATAGAAGAAATTAATTTATCAGGTAAGCATAAATTTACTTTTCTTCTATAAGGTAAGACGAGTCCACGGATTCATCCTTTTACTTGTGGGATACAATACCAAAGCTATAGGACAAGGATGAACGGGAGGGACAAGACAGATGGTTAAACAGAAGGCACCACTGCTTGAAGTACTTTTCTCCCAAAAATAGCCTCCGAAGAAGCAAAGGTATCAAATTTGTAAAATTTGGAAAAGGTATGAAGCGAAGACCAAGTCGCAGCCTTACAAATCTGTTCAACAGAAGCATCATTTTTAAAAGCCCATGTGGAAGCCACCGCTCTAATAGAGTGAGCTGTAATTCTCTCAGGAGGCTGCTGTCCAGCAGTCTCGTATGCCAAATGGATGATGCTTTTCAGCCAAAAGGCAAGAGAGGTAGCCGTAGCTTTTTGACCTCTACGTTTTCCAGAATAGACAACAAAGAAGATGTTTGACGGAAATCTTTGGTCACTTGCAAGTAAAACTTTAAAGCACGAACCACGTCCAAGTTGTGCAACATATGCTCCTTCTGAGAAGAAGGATTAGGACACAGAGAAGGAACAACAATTTCCTGATTGATATTCCTATTAGTAACAACCTTAGGAAGGAATCCAGGTTTGGTACGCAAAACCACCTTATCAGCATGGAAAACAAGATAAGGCGAGGCGCATTGCAATGCAGATAGTTCAGAAACTCTTCGAGCTGAAGAGATAGCAACTAAAAACAGAACTTTCCAAGATAGAAGCTTAATATCTATGGAATGCATAGGTTCAAATGGAACCCCTTGAAGAACTTTAAGAACTAAATTCAAACTCCATGGCGGAGCAACAGGTTTAAACACAGGCTTGATTCTAACTAAAGCCTGACAGAACGACTGAACGTCTGGAACATCTGCCAGACATTTGTGCAGTAGAATTGATAAAGCAGATATCTGTCCCTTTAAGGAACTAGCTGATAGCCCCTTCTCCAATCCTTCTTGGAGAAAGGATAAAATCCTAGGAATCCTGATCTTACTCAACACTAATACACCAATTGACTTAAATTGAACACACTATTCTTATTTATAAAAGCAAAGAGTATTGTTATGCAATCATAAGATGAAATATGCTAAAATGTATCTCTTATTACAGTGGTTATAGTTATAATTTATTTTGTACTGTAATTTCCCAGAGCATCTATCAGTACTGCCTGAGCACCCCTTGATTGGACCCATAATGAGGAATTTTGGCGTTCTGACGAGACGCCATCAGATCCAATTCTGGTGTGCCCCATTGCCAAATCAATTGTGCAAACACCTCCGGATGGAGTTCCCACTCCCCCGGATGAAAAGTCTGACGACTTAGAAAATCCGCCTCCCAGTTCTCCACTCCTGGGATATAGATTGCTGATAGATGGCAAGAGTGAGTCTCTGCCCATCAAATTATTTTGGTAACCTCTATCATCACTAGAGAACTCTTTGTTCCCCCCTGATGATTGATATATGCTACAGTCGTGATATTGTCCGACTGGAATCTTATGAATCTGGCTGAGGCCACGCCTGAAGCGCATTGAATATCGCTCTCAGTTCTAGAATATTTAACGGGAGGAGAGTCTCCTCCTGAGTCCACAAACCCTGTGCTTTCAGGGAATTCCAGACTGCACCCCAGCCCAATAGGCTGGCGTCCGTCGTCACTATGACCCACGTTGGCCTGCGGAAACACATTCCCTTGGACAGATGATCCCGTGACAACCACCAAAGAAGAGAGTCTCTGGTCTCTTGGTCCAGATTTATCTGAGGAGATAAATCTGCATAATCCCCATTCCACTGTTTCAGCATGCATAGTTGCAGTGGTCTGATATGCAAGCGAGCAAACAGAACTATGTCCATTGCCGCTACCATTAAGCTGATTAACTCCATACACTGAGCCACTGACGGCCGAGGAATGGAATGAAGAGATCGGCAGATGGATAAAATCTTTGATTTCCTGACCTCCGTCAGAAAAATGTTCATGTCCACCGAATCTATCAGAGTTCCCAGGAATGGAACTCTTGTGAGAGGGATAAGTGAACTCTTTTTCACGTTCACCTTCCACCCGTGAGATCTTAGAAAAGCCAACACGATGTCCATGTGAGACTTGGCTAGTTGGTAAGTCGACGCCTGGATTAAGATATCATCCAAATAGGGTGCCACAGCTATGCCCCACGGCCTTAGAACCGCCAGAAGGGACCCTAGCACCTTTGTGAAAATTCTGGGAGCTGTGGCCAACCCGAAGGGAAGAGCCACAAACTGGTAATGCTTGTCCAGAAAGACGAACCTGAGGAACTGGTGATGATCTTTGTGGATAGGGATATGTAGATACGCATCCTTTAAGTCCACGGTGGTCATATATTGACCCTCCTGGATCATTGGCAAAATAGTCCGAATGGTCTCCATCTTGAAGGATAGGACTCTGAGGAATTTGTTTAGAATCTTGAGATCCAAAATTGGTCTGAAGGTTCCCTCTTTTTTGGGAACCACAAACAGATTGGAGTAGAACCCTTGCCCCTGTTCTGTTTTCGGAACTGGGCAGATCACTCCCATGGTATAAAGGTCTTCTACACAGCGTAAGAATGCCTCTCTTTTTGTCTGGTTTACAGACAATTGAGAAAGATGGAATCTCCCCCTTGGGGGAGAATCTTTGAAATCCAGAAGATACCCCTGGGATACGATTTCTAAAGCCCAGGAGTCCTGAACATCTCTTGCCCAAGCCTGAGCAAAGAAAGAAAGTCTGCCCCCTACTAGATCCGGTCCCGGATCGAGGGCTACCCCTTCATGCTGTCTTGGTGGCAGCAGCGGGCTTCTTGGCCTGTTTACCCTTGTTCCAAGTCTGATTAGGTCTCCAGACTGACTTGGATTGAGCAAAATTCCCCTCTTGTTTTGCGGCAGGGGAAGAGGAAGAGGGACCACCTTTGAAGTTCTGAAAGGAACAAAAAATATTTTGTTTGGTCCTCATCTTATTTGTCTTATCCTGAGGAAGGGCATGGCCTTTTCCTCCAGTGATGTCTGAAATTATCTCTTTCAGTTCAGGCCCAAATAGGGTCTTAGCCTTGAAAGGGATGGCTAACAGCTTAGCTTTTGATGACACATCAACAGACCAGGACTTAAGCCATAACGCTCTACGCGCTAAAATGGCAAAACCTAAATTTTTCACCCCTAATTTAGCCAGTTGAAAGGCGGCATCTGTAATGAAAGAATTAGCTAGCTTGAGAGCCCTTATTCTATCCAGAATATCATCTAATGGGGTCTCAACCTGAAGAGCCTCCTCCAGAGCCTCGAACCAAAAGGACGCTGCAGTAGTTACAGGAACAATGCACGCTATAGGTTGGAGAAGAAAACCCTGATGAACAAATATTTTCTTTAGGAGACCCTCTAATTTTTTATCCATAGGATCTTTGAAAGCACAACTGTCCTCGATAGGTATAGTTGTACGCTTAGCCAGGGTAGAAATAGTTCCCTCCACCGTAGGGACCGTCTGCCACGAGTCCCACATGGTGTCTGATATGGGAAACATTTTCTTAAAAGTAGGAGGGGGAGCGAACGGAATACCTGGTCTATCTCACTCCTTAGTAACAATGTCCGAAATCCTCTTAGGGACCGGAAAAACATCAGTGTAGGCAGGAACCTCTAGAAATCTGTACATTTTACACAATTTCTCTGGAACTACAATAGGGTCACAATCATCCAGAGTCGCTAAAACCTCCCTGAGCAATAAGCGGAGGTGTTCTAGTTTAAATTTAAAAGCCGTCATATCTGAGTCTGTCTGAGGGAACATATTTCCTGAATCAGAAATCTCTCCCTCAGCTAGCAAATCCCTCACCCCCAACTCAGAGCATTGTGAGGGTAAATCAGATATGGCTAATAAAGCGTCAGGGGGCTCAGCGTTTGTTCTCACACCAGACCTACTGCGCTTCCCCTGCAACCCAGGCAGCTTAGATAAAACCTCTGTGAGGGTAATATTCATAACTGCGGCCATATCTTGCAGGGTGAAAGAATTAGACGCACTAGAAGTACTTGGCGTCGCTTGTGCAGGCGTTAATGGTTGTGACACTTGGGGAGAATTAGATGGCATAACCTGATTCCCTTCTGACTGAGAATCATCCTGCGACATACTTTTAGTAGCTAAAATATGACCTTTCAGTGCACGAGGGACACATTCTAAGTGGAGGTTCCACAATGGCTTCTAAACATATTGAACATTGACTTTCCTCAATGTCAGACATGTTGAACAGGCTAGTAATGACTACAAACAAGCATGAAAACAATTTATTTAGTGAAAAAACGGTACTGCGCCTTTAAGAGAAAAAAAGCATATACGTTCTGCAAAACAGCTTTAAAATGCACCAAGTTTTTCAAGCAGACACAATATATGTAGTTAAGATTGCCCCACAAGGAATTTTAACATTTAACCATTTGATGTGCAAACCGGATTGAAATTAGGCCTATATCCGGAAAGAAAAAAAAACCCTCAGCACCTTGCCACAGCCCTGCTGTGGCCCTACCTGCCCTCAGGGATAGTAAATATGGGGTTAAAGCTTCGATTTGGCCCAAAACATTCACCAGGGCCCTCAGGAGTTGGAGCTTGCTGCTTTCTGAAGAAAATAACTGCGCATCTGAGGCGCGAAATTAGGCCCAGCCCATCTCACTCAATGTCTCTACAGCCTCAAAGGACCGCACCAGAGTGGTTTTCAACTAGCCATGTGGGTTCTGAGACCCAAAAAAATAAGCCAAGTGTACCCTCAATAAAGTTGCCCAAAACCTTATTGCCCACAAAACGTTAAACAGCACTCCCAGATCATAAAATGTTTGCCCACAAACATTTACAACTCAGTGTCAACCATTTTTGTAATTGGCCCCTTATGCAAGCTTAGTAATGCCCTTCTAATTAGCTCTTAGGATTGCTGCTTACTCTTACCCTCATGGGGATACTGTCAGCCTTTCTGAAATACACAGTCTCTCCAGAAAAATATGACTGAACATACCTCACTGCTGCAAAGCATGAAAACGTTCCTCACACTGAAGTTTCCTGTATTCCTCAGCCTCTGTGGGAACAGCACTGGACCTTAGTTACAAATGCTAAGATCATCATCCTCTAGGCAGAAGTCTTCATCCATCTGCTGCCTGAGAGTAAATAGTACACACCGGTACCATTTAAAATAACAAACTCTTGCTTGAAGAAATTAAAAACTAATATTTTATCACCTCTTTCACTTTACCCTTCCTAGTACTTAGAGTAGGCAAAGAGAATGACTGGGGTGGAGCTAAGGGAAGAGCTATATAGACAGCTCTGCTGTGGTGCTCTTTGCTACTTCCTGTTAGGAAGGATAATATCCCACAAGTAAAGGATGAATCCGTGGACTCGTCTTACCTTTTAGAAGAAATAACTTTTCCAAAGTATTTCCATTATCTATTTTTTTTGTTTTCTTTTGTTGAAAAGTTAACCTAGGTATGCTCAGAAGCTGTTGATTGGTAGCTGCCTCTTGTCATTGGTTTTCAGCTAGCTCCCAGTAGAGCATTACTACTCCTTTAATAAAGTAATACCAAGAAAATTAAAGCAAATTAGATAATAGAAGTAAATTGGAAAGTTGTTTAAAATGTAATTCTTTATCTGAATCATGAAAGAACATTTTTGGGTTTCATGTTACTTTAACCTCTAGAATATATTCAAATACTCTAACTCCTTCTCCAGTTTGTAGCCATAATTTGGCAGGATACATTTTTAGCCCTTCTTGAATAAGTTTTGTACAAATAGGTACCATTTCATGTCTCTTATTGGATGTTCCAATAGAAAAATCTTCAAAAACAAGTCTTTTCCTATAAAAATGACAATCTTTATATTTATGAACTAATCTAAAGACCTTAATTTTATTTTGGTAATTTAAGAATTAAATTATTATCAGGCGCGTTATTACAGAAATATCCTTATATCTTTTAACCCCCTAGCCTATGTGCCCTTTCAGTTTTTACTGAATTTGTATTATTGGACATATTAAGTATCCTAGAAGAGAGAAAATCCAATAATTCATTATAAACAAGACCTTCTGGTAACCCAATCAATCTTACATTATTTCTTCTTAATCTATTTACTAAATCCTTCTTTTTCTATTTCATCAATACCACCTTTTTTTTTTTAAAGACTAACTAGAATAGATTCTTGAGAATTTATTATATCTTCAACATTCAATACTCTGCTTAAAGTAAATGTAAATTTTTATGATAACGTGCCGGGTTTTTAAAAATCCGATTAAAAATAGGGGCACTTTAATTAATCAAAATTTACATTTCACTCATGTTGTGAAAATACTTACCTTTTAATCTTGACAGCCGCTGCTTCCCCGCCCGTGGCAAAGCCTCTTCCCGGATCTAAAATGAGGAATCCAGCTTCCTCCAATCACGGTGTTGAATCAGACACTGATTCCCCCGTGATTGGAGGATGACCGATCCGTCATTTCTGACGTATGAAGAGACTTGCGATTAAAAGGTATTTTCACAACACAAGTGAAATGTAAATTTCGATGAAATTAAAGTGCCCCTATTTTTAATCAGATTTTTAAAAAACAGGCACTTTATCATCTAAATTTACATTCACTTTAACTTAACTTTCTACCAACAAATTGTTTAACTTCTAAAGAGAGCCCATCTAGGGAATTTTGTGTTTGATCAAATTTAGGTAAAAAGATCAATCTTAATTATTTTACCAATTTTGTATTTTTACTTGGTCTGTTATTGTCTTCAAACCTAGCATCTCCGCCTACAACTTCCATAGCCAATGCTGCCTGACATTATTGCTGGTGACTAAGATTTAGAAGATGATATAAATCTTTCCATATATAGAAAAAAAAAAAAAAACCTTTAAAATGAATGATTACGCTGTTTCTTCTCCTAACCCCTCTTCCCTACCTCGGCTTTAGATCACTTATTTAATTACATATACTGTTCCTTACTAATGTAAAAAATGTGACAATACTTGATAACCCTTCCTTCTCTTAAAAATCTTAATTTATACCTTCACAAGCTAGGATTATCCATATTTTCTTTATTATGCCTGAAAAACCTTTATTGTAGTGTCACAGTAGCAATGCTCCTCTAATGATAGAGTGGTCCTGGTTTTGTAATATATACTAAGTCAAAATGAATAGGCATCACATATACATACCAAATATTAACCAAAGTGCCTGGCACCTCATGTTAGGATCGGTAGAAAAACAAAATTTATGCTTACCTGATAAATTTCTTTCTTTCCGTATATGGTGAGTCTACTACGTTATTAATTACTGTTTGGATATCACTCCTGGCCAGCAGGAGGAGGCAAAGAGCACCACAGCAAAGCTGTTAAGTATCACTCCCCTACCCACAATCCCCAGTCATTCGACTGAAGGAAAATGAAAACAAGGAATAACACAAAGGTGTAGAGGTGCCTGAGGTTTAGTAAAGAATTACTGTCCTGAATTTAAGGGTGGGGTCGTGGACTCACCATATCCGTAAAGAAAGAAATTTATCAGGGAAGCATACATTTTGTTTTATTTCCTAAGAATGGTGAGTCCACAACGTCATCAGTTACTGTTGGGAACCAATACCTAAGCTAGAGGACACAGATGACTAGAGAGGGAAAACAAGACAGGCAGACCTAAACAGAAGGCACCACTGCTTGAAGAACCTTTCTCCCAAAAGAAGCCTCAGCAAAAAGTATCAAATTTGTTAAATTTGGAAAAAGTATGTAAAGAGGACCAAGTTGCAGCCTTGCAAATCTGTTCCACAGAAGCTTCATTTTTGAAAGCCCAAAAAGACGAAATAGCCTTAGTGGAATGAGCTGTTATTCTCTCAGGAGGCTGCTGTCCAGCAGTCTCATAAGCAAAACGGATCATACTTCTCAACCAGAGAGAAAGAGAAGTAGCTTTCTGACATTTACGCTTTCCAGAGAAACAAACAAACAGGCCAGAGGATTGACAAAAATCCTTAGTCGTCTGTAGGTAGAATTTTAGAGCACGCACAACATCCCAGTTGGGCAACAAACGTTCCTTATGAGGAGGATTAGGACAAAGAAAAGGAACAACAATTTTCTGATTAATATTTTAATCAGAAACCACTTTATGTAGAAAACCCAACTTCGTATGAAGAACCGCCTTATCAGCATGAAAAGATAAGGCGAATCACACTGCAAGGCCGAGAGTTCAGAGACTCTCAGAGCAGAAGAAATAGCAATAAGAAACAAAACCTTCCAAGATAACGTAATATCTATGAAATGTAAAGGCTCAAACGGAGCCTGTTGCAAAACCTTAAGAACTAAGTTAAGGCTCCAAGGATGAGCAACAGACTTAGACAGGCCTGATTCTGACCAGTGTCTGACAAAAGGATTAAATATCTGGGACACCCACCAGGCGCTTATTTAACAGAACAGATAAAGCTGAAATCTGACCCTTCAGAGAACTGGCTGACAAACCTTTCTCTAGCCCTTCCTGGAGAAAAGACAAAATCCTAGGAATACTGACCCTACTCCAAGAGTAGCCCTTAGATTTGCACCAAAAAAGATATTTACGCCATATCTTATGGTAAATCTTTCTAGTAACAGGCTTGCGAGCCTGAATCATGGTCTCAATGACAACACTAAGCGTTCAATCTCCAAGCAGTCAGCTTCAGAGAAACGAGATTTGAATGAAGGAATGGATCCTGAGTTAGAAGGTCCTTCCGCAGAAGCAGCCTCCACAGTGGAAGAGATGAGATCTTCACTAGGTCTGCATACCAAGTCCTGCGAGGCCACGCAGGAGCTATTAGAATTACTGATGCTTTCTCCTGTTTGATACGAGCAATGACTCGTGAAAGGAGAGCAAACAGAGGAAACAGGCATGCTTGACTGAAAACCCAAGGTACCGACAGAGCATCTATCAGGACGGCCTGAGGATCTCTCAACCTTGAACCATACCTCGGAAGCTTGGCATTCTGTCGAGACGCCATCAGATCCAACTCCGGCATCCCCATTTGAGGGTTAACCTGGAGAACACCTCAGAATGGAGTGCCCACTTCCTGGGATGAAAAGTCTGACTGCTCAGAAAGTCCGCTTCCCAGTTGTCCACTCCTGGAATGTGGATGGCAGACAACAATTGTGGGATTCTGCCCACTGAATCCGAGCCACCTCCTTCATGGCTAAGGAACTCCGAGTTCCTCCCTGGTGGTTGATGTAAGCCACTGAGGTGATATTGTCCGACTGGAATCTGATACACCGTGCTAAGGACAACTGAGGCCATGCTATCAGAGCATTGTAAATCGCTCTCAACTCCAAGATATTTATGGGGAGAGAAGACTCCTCCTGAGACCATAGACCCTGTGCTTTTAACAAGTCCCAGACTGCTCCCCAATGTTCCAAAATGAAAAAAAACGGAGCTCAGGAAAAATATATATTCAATTAGCATTTATTATATAAAAGCAGCATAATAATAAAATACTTGCAAGTACAGACTGAGTGGTATGACGCGTTTCGGCCTAAGCCGTCATCAGATACCTAGGTAGCAACTGGCACTTGAATCCTTTTATAGGCATCTGTTAACTTACTATGAAACACCTGAAGATGATTGCAATAAACAGGAGAAATCAATGTGTATACCCTCCTAAAAGGTATTTAATCCTTAATGTCCCATAGGAAAAAGGTAGGAGAGAAAGTTGCTTTACTGAAAATATAATTGTACAGAGTATATATATATATATATATATATATATATATATATATATATATATATATATATACACACAAATAGATGTACTTATTTATAGTCATCTTATATTTTATACCTGAACAAATATTATTATATATACAGACTTGGGCAATAACTCTTATCTAAATTACCCTATCTCATAAGCTTGTCAAACAATTGTGAACAAATTATATATAAGATGGGTCATCCTAATAGGTTAACATAAGCATTAAAGGGACTAAATGTAAAGGGAAATAAAACAAATGGAAGATAATCACTAGAAAAAACCTGCTTATCGTTTCCATACATTGATTATGTCAGCTTCTGTATTGAAGCCATGAGGAAGTCTGGTAAATAAGTTGAAAATCCAAAAAATTTCTCTATTGGTCAAAAGTGTATCAAGACTTCCCCCTCTCAGAGGACTCCTAACTTTTTCTATTACCATCCATTTAAATGTATTTACATGGCTGTCATGTTTCTCAATAAAATGTTCCGCCAGAGCAGAACAGGGAGTCTTAGAAGAAATATTATTCAAATGCTCCCTAATTCTTACTCTGGCCTCCCTAGTGGTCATACCTACATACTGCATGTGGCACGCCACACACTGTACCAGGTAGACCACATATTTAGATCTGCAATTTGTGTAACCTGTCACTTCATACACTTTCTGCGTTGTGCATGATTGAAATTGCTTTGCTATCCATGCATGGCCACATGCTTTGCATGTGTGAAGACCACATTTATAGTGGCCTATACTAGTAAGCCAATGACTTTTATTCCTGGCTTTGTCTGTGACCATGCTAGGTGAGAGCTAATTCCCCAAATTGCAGTTTCTCTTAGGAACAAAAAGACAGCCTTGTCTTATTACATCATAAAGGTCTTTGTCTCCCTTCAGAATGGGTAAATGTTTCTTAATGATGCTCTTGACTTGTTCATATTGATTAGAAAAAGTAGTGACAAAAGTTAATTTTTTGTGATCATGTCGCCTTTTGGGTTTGGGTACCTCTAACAAGAGATCCTTTCTGTCTATTTCCAACACTTGTTGTAAAGCTTTCTCTATAGTGTCATCACGATAACCCCTATTTACAAATCTGTCCTTGAGTCTATCACTCTCCTCCAAAAACTGCTCTGTTGAGAGCAATTCCGCTTCAATCTGATAAACTCTCCCTTAATAATTCCAAAACCAGTATGCTTTGGATGTGCACTTTTTGCATTCAAAACTGTATTGGATTGGAGCGGCTTTCGGTACAGCTCACTCTCTATTTTATCCAAATTGCCTTTAAGTAGCACATCCAAAAATGCTATTTTATTGGAATTAGATTCGCTAGTAAAACTTAGAACAACTGTATTATTATTAAGGTATGTTACAAAATCATCTGCCTGAGAAGCCGTGCCCTTCCAAACAAAGACCAAATCGTCTATGTACCTCTTGTAAAAGTGTACATGGCTTTTGAATGGATTCCTATCTCCATAGACGTGGGACAGCTCCCACCAACCCATATAAAGGTTGGCGTATGAGGGGGCAAATTTCGCCCCCATAGCTGTCCCACGCCTCTGGAGATAGTAATTTCCATTAAACAAAAAATAATTGTGATTAAGGAGGAATTCAGTAATCCTTATTACATAGTCTTTGAAACTATCCTCAAAATTGGTGAATCTATCAAGAAAGAAACGGATTGCAACAAGCCCTTGGTCATGGGGAATGGCCGAATATAACCTCACAGCGTCCATTGTGAGCCATAAAAAATCCTCACACCAAATCTCTTCATCTAGCAACCTTAAAAGGTGCTTAGTATCCCTCAAGTAACTGGGGATTAATTTTAGTATTGGCTGTAACAGAGAGTCGACCCATGTGGACAGATTTTCTAAGAGTGACCCTATCCCGGAGACTATGGGTCTACCCTTAATATTCTCCAGGGACTTGTGTATCTTTGGAAGGTGGTGAAAAATAGGGACAACAGGTTCCAAAACATACAGAAAATCAAAGGTGGTTTGATCAATAAAACCCTCCTCCCTTCCATCATCCAAAATATGATACACAAGTCCCTGGAAAACATCTGTAGGGTTACCATCTAATCTGCAATAAACCTCTCCATCTTCTAGCTGTCGTGTAGCTTCCTGTAAATAATCTATTTTCCACATCACCACAATATTCCCTCCCTTATCAGCTTGCCTATAAACCACCTGATCTCTGTCTACTAGTGTTTTTAAGGCCACCCGCTGATTTGAATGAAGGAATGGACCCTGAGTTAGAAGGTCCTTCCGCAGAAGCAGCCTCCACAGTGGAAGAGATGAGATCTTCACTAGGTCTGCATACCAAGTCCTGCGAGGCCACGCAGGAGCTATTAGAATTACTGATGATTTCTCCTGTTTGATACGAGCAATGACTCGTGGAAGGAGAGCAAACGGAGGAAACAGGCATGCTTGACTGAAAACCCAAGATACCGACAGAGCATCTATCAGGACAGCCTGAGGATCTCTCAACCTTGAACCATACCTCGGAAGCTTGGCGTTCTGTCTAGACGCCATCAGATCCAACTCCGGCATCCCCCATTTGAGGGTTAACTTGGAGAACACCTCCGATTGGAGTGCCCACTTCCTGGGATGAAAAGTCTGACTGCTCAGAAAGTCCGCTTCCCAGTTGTCCACTCCTGGAATGTGGATGGCAGACAACAATTGTGGGCTTCTGCCCACTGAATCCGAGCCACCTCCTTCATGGCTAAGGAACTCCGAGTTCCTCCCTGGTGGTTGATGTAAGCCACTGAGGTGATATTGTCCGACTGGAATCTGATACACCGTGCTAAGGACAACTGAGGCCACGCTATCAGAGCATTGTAAATCGCTCTCAACTCCAAGATATTTATTGGGAGAGAAGACTCCTCCTGAGACCATAGACCCTGTGCTTTTAACAAGTCCCAGACTGCTCCCCAGCCTAGCAGGCTGGCGTCTGTGGTTACAATGACCCAGGAAGGTCTCCGGAAGCATGTGCCTTGAGACAGATGCTCCTGAGAACACCACCACAGGAGAGAGTCCCTCGTCGACTGATCTAGATCTATCCTCTGAGACAGATCCGAATGGTCCCCGTTCCATTGTCTGAGCATGCATATCTGTAAAGCTCTCAAATGGAATCGAGCAAAGGGAATGATGTCCATGGAAGCAACCATTAGACCAATTAACTCCATACATTGAGCTACTGACGGCCGAACAGTAGACTGAAGAGAGCGGCAAGAGAAAAGAATCTTGGATTTTCTGACCTGTCAGAAAAAGTTTCATAGATAGGGAATCTATTATGGTCCCTAAGAAAACCACCCTTGTAGCTGGAACAAGGGAACTATTTTCCAGATTAATTTTCCATTCGTGGGAACGTAGAAAAGACAAAAAAGATATCTGTATGAGAGTTTGCTTGTTGAAAAGATGGCGCCTGAACCAATATGTCGTCCAGGTAAGGCACCACTGCAATTCCCGAGCCCTGATCACTGCCAAGAGAGCCCCCAGAATCTTTGAAAATATTCTGGTAAAGGCCAAACGGAAGAGCCACAAACGTGTTTGTCTAGAAAGGTGAATCTCAGGTACCTGTGATGATCCCTGTGAATGGGAACATGAAGATATGCATCCTTCAGGTCTATGGTCGTCATAAACTGACCCTCTTGTACCAAGGAAAGATTGCACCAAATGGTCTCCATTTTGAAGGATGGTAGCCTGAGAAACTTGTTTAGACACTTTTTAGGTCTAAAATAGGCCGAAAAGTTCCCTCTTTTTTGGGAACCATGAACAGATTGGAATAGAATCCCAGACTCTGTTCCCCTTCGGGAACTGGAATTATCACTCCCAGGGAAGAAAGGTCCCGAACGCAATTCAAGAATGCCTCTCTATTTATTTGGTCTGCAGATAATCTTGAGAAGAAACCTGCCCCTAGGAGGAAAAGTCTTGAATTCTATTTTGTAACCCTGAGACACTATGTCCACAGCACAAGGATCTGGTACATCTCGTACCCATGCTAGATAAAATAGAGAGAGTCTACCCCCCACTTGGTCCCGGACCGGGGGGCAACCCTTTCAAGCTGACTTAGACTCAGCTGCGTGCTTCTTAGATTGCTTCCCCTTGTTCCAAGACTGATTGGGTTTCCAAGAAGACTTGGATTGTTCCTGCTTGGAAGAGGGAGAGGAAGACTTTCCTTTGGGGTTACGAAAGGAACACAAATTACTTTGACGTCCTTTAGATCTATTCTTCTTGTCTTGTGGTAGAAAAGATCCTTTTCCACCAGTAATGTCATAGATTATTTCTGCCAAACAAGGTCTTACCCTTGTAAGGAAGCGCTAAAAGCTTTGGACTTAGAGGTAACATCCGCTGACCATGATTTCAGCCACAAAGCCCTGCGAGCTAGCACAGCGAAGCCAGATATCTTGGCTCCTAGCTTAATAACTTGCATGGAGGCATCAGAAATAAAGGAATTGGCTAGCTTGAGAGCCTTAACCCTATCTTGGATTTCCTCCAAACAAGTCTCAACTTGAAGACTCAGAAAGAGCGTCAACCAATAAGATGCCGTACTGGACACCGTGGCCATACAAACTGCTGGTTGCCACTGAAGGCCTTGATGAACATACATCTTCTTCAAATAAGCCTCCAGCTTCTTGTCCATAGGATCTTTAAAAGAGCAGCTATCCTCTATAGGAATAGTAGTTCTCTTAGCCAGAGTAGAAATAGCCCCTTCTACTTTAGGCACCATGCGCCATGAAACTTTGATGGAGTCAGCGACAGGAAACATCTTTTTAAAAACAGGAGACGGAGAAAACGGTATCCCCTGTCTCTCCCATTCCTGCGTAGTAATCTCCATAGCAGGAACAGGAAACACTTCCACAGAGGAAGGAACATCAAATTACTTATTAAGTTTACTTGATTTCTTGGGGTTGACGACAGGTGGGTCGGAGTCGTCCAAAGTAGCCAAAACCTCCTTTAACAATACACAGAGATGTTCAAGCTTAAATCTGAAGGATACTACTTCAGCATCAGATGAAGGAATTACACTGTCCGAATCTGAGATTTCACCCTCAGAGCCTACTGATGTATTCTCCTCAGACTTATGAGAGCAATCTGAGTAGCAGAGTTTGGGACAGAAACCTTAGCATCTGAATCTTTAACTTTCCTCTTGCGTTTTCCCTTTAGCATAGGAATGGCAGACAAGGCCTCAAATGCCGCCGAGGATACCTGAGCCGCAATTTCTGTCGGCAAATACACTCCTCCAATAGCCTGAGATGAACCGCAGGACACTGTATGTGATGCCACTAAGGCTTGGGATGTTTGAGGAGAAAGCTGTGGCATTGCCTGAACAGCATGAGGAACAAAATTGCTATGGCGATACAATTTGGTTTTCTAAGCAAAGCAGACAATTGTCCATGGAAACATAATCCTGCTCCATGGCAGAGAGAATTATTTAACCTTAGACGTATGGCTACTTTAAATAATGCCTCTTAGCTTGAAGCTACTCACCCAATAACGCAAAATAAACTTGAGCAGCAAGAAATAATATAGATAAATATTAGTTCTAAAAATGTGACCACCTCAGCCGTTAGCTGGGGTGCCCTCCTGAAAGGAAAAACTCGGAACTGCAAGACCGGAGACTTTCAACCGCTTCTAAGCAGAGTCGGAGCAAATGGTCACATGACCGGCAAAAACTTGAAATTATGCTTACCTGATATATTTTTTTCTGACGGAAGAGTCCACAGCTGCATTCATTACTTTTGGGAATTCAGAACCTGGCCAGGAGGAGGCAAAGACACCCCAGCCAAAGGCTTAAATACCTCCCCCACTTCCCTCACCCCCCAGTTATTCTGCCAAGGAAACAACGAACAGTAGGAGAAATATCAGGGTGAAAAAGGTGCTAGAAGAACAAAAAAAATACGGCCGCCCCATAGATAAAACGTGGACGGGGAGCTGTGGAAAAATTATCAGGTAAGCATAATTTAAGTTTTTCTTGTTAAACGGGAAGAGTCCACAGTTGCATTCATTACTTTTGGGAAAACAATACCCAAGCTATAGAGGACACTGAATGCAAATAAAGGGCGGGTACAGAAGGCGGCCCCTTCAAAGGGCACCACAACCTGAAAATACCTAACACCCGATAAAAAAACTGTATCACTTGAAAATCAATGGGTAAAAACCGGAAAGGACCAAGTAACTGCCCATCAGTTAAATAACCTGCAAGCCTGCTAGAGACCACTCAGAATCCCTAGAGCCCACTGAGCACAAAGGCCTCTGAGGAGCCAAGCCTCTCTGCTTCTACGAAACATACCCCCAACCCGAAGGAAGAGAACCTCTCTCTACCCCCGAGGGGGAGAACAGAGGACCCAATAAGAGATCCAAAGGACCACCAACAAGGGTAAGAAGAAACCTCAAAAAGACTAAAGCAAACCCAAGGTTGCTATAAGACCAGGGAAATGAACTCCCTAGAAGGACAAGGACCAGAGAGAAACTCCACACCCATGAAAGAGCGATCACGAGGAAGAACAAAGGTCCACCCTCAGATTCATGACACAGCACCATATAACTTACGGTGCTTCAAGGAAGCCGCAAGCTCCCCACTATACCTTAGTCTGGCCGACACAAACACTAAACTAGTCAAACATAGGTAGGCTAACTGTCCTAGCAGACAAAAAAGGCTCTCTGTGAGAACACAGAGCCACCTCTGAACAAGAACTCGCAAGGTCCAGTTTCAAGGCAGCAAAGCTGACCATAAGCCATCATGGGACACCATCCCATAGAGAAATGCTGAGAAATATCAGCAACAACTCCCATACAGGAAGAATCCAGACCCTAGAGAGCGTCCAACACCAGCAGCAAAAGCAACCAGTGGAGAGATGGACACCGAGAACCCCCCACCGAAGGTAGGAGAACAGGATCAACTGAAAGTACATTACCAAGACTCAACAGAGCAGACCGATCCCCGACCCCCACTCCGAGGTAACGGACCTAGCCCAAAAGGCTGGCAACGACCGAAGACAGAGAATACAAAATTCTCTGAACCAGAGGGGCCTAAGAGCAAACAAAACCCATGGGAGAACAACTCTGACCGTTACTTAAATCTGGCATGCTACCACGAAGCCATGACAGAAAAACTACGTGCTTGGGTTCCAGAACCCCTACACAGCTCCCTTCCCTAAAGAAGGAACACTCCCAAAAAAGAAGATAGGGCACTGAACTGCAACGTCCTAGTACCAGACTCCAGCCCCATGACCTTGTGTACACAAGGAAGGGAAGAACCCCTTGGAAACGAGTAGATAAGGACCCTCGGGCCTCAACAGATACTGTGATACTTACAAAACCTCCCCAAAGAAGGGCAAACTCAAAGGAACCGCATCCCCAGCCATAGGCGTGGAGAAGTGGAGCTCAGTTGATACAAACAACCACGAGCCCACATCAAGGTGCAATAGCTGCCCCTGACGACAAATGTAGGATCAAATGTAGAAAAAAAAAAAAAAAAAGAAAAAACAAGGAATACAAAAACATCCTGTTTTTGTGACGAATTATAGCAATCAATTTGAACAGATTGCAAAAATTATAAATGATTGTTTGCCGATTTTAAAAGGTGATGAGGATCTCTATGAGACAGTCAAGACAGGATGTAAATGTGTATCTAGGAAGAATGTGACCATAGGCAACATGCTGGCCCCGAGTGAGGTTAAAACATCCATTGATAGAAGTCAGAGTTGGCTTGAATGCAAAGGGCATTATAAATGTGGTGCTACCAGATGTAAGGCATGTTCATTTACATTATCTGGAAAAACTTTTCAGTCTGTTAATACACAGAAAGTTTTCATGATGGATGCATGTACTAACTGTTGAAGCACCTATGTTGTGTATTTGGTGACATGCCAACCTTGTGAGAAACAATATGTGGGTCTAACGACCAGGGAAGTGAGAGAAAGGATTAAAGAACACATTAATGATGTAAAATCAGAGGAACCAGACTCACAAGTAGCTAGGCATTACAAATTTTGTCATAATGGTAATGTCGATTCACTTAAATGGCAGGTTATTGAGTGGGTAAGAACCCCAAAAAGAGGGGGTGATAAGGACATGATGCTTTGCACACGCGAAGCATTTTGGATCTTCAAACTCAAGACCCGTATGCCACAGGGACTTAACATTCATAATGATTTAATTAATTGTTGGCGTTGAGATATCCGTTGAATATTTGTTCAGTATTTTGAAATAGCTCTTATACTTGACAAACATATATTTAGGCTTTACATAAGCATATAATATAGTTTATTTTGACTTTAGGGGTATTGCTATATAAGGTAGTAGGTTTTGATTACATTAGGGCTATAACTATAGCCTATGTTTTGTTTCCCCTAAGATAGTCAGTATTTGCTTAAGTAAGTGTGAATTTAATAGACTATTTATTTTTAGCCTCATTTGTTTACCCATGTATATCTATTTTGATATATTAGAGTTGTAGTAACAACCTAGGATCAGTATTATTTACTTTGCATCCACACAGTGGGGAACATAATATTATGTATTATGAATAGTTATTTACACTGTTACATAGTATTACAGGATGTTTAATAGGCTATAATAATTTGTCTATAATATATGTCTTGTTATTGATGCAATTTCGATTTCTTCACTTTCTTTCTTTCATGGTGAGGTAGGGGTTAACTTACTGATTGCTGCATATGATGTCAGAGTGATTTTGTAATTTAAGGGGCCTGTGAGCTTTGAGTAGCACAGTCTATGAGTAAGGCAGGAGCCGAAACATGTAAGATTGCTGCTGCTCAGGCTCATTCTGACCCATACTGTATGCTGCCATTGCATTTTTATTAACTTTCCTTTTTGGCAATAAACGTTAAGTTTTAAAAAATTTTCTGCTTGCCCAGCCTCGCCTTTTTTTGTTTTTCCATTGATGCCAAATTGCAGACTAGCGGGTCTGCTGGCGGTTTGCGGGCTACGCTATAGCGATGCACTACTTTGACACAGCCACAGTGCCTTACTGTGACGTATCCGAATGAGGATCCATGTGGGAGGAGACAGACCGTAACCGGAAATCTGCTTGAAACTCCATACGCCGGAGAGCACCGGGACTGGAGTACGGGCTAAACGAGCTGAAGAGCCATTTTCGAACATTAAGGTACTGTCCACATGTGTAACTTGTGAACTAAGAACAACAACTAGTTACGATCTGCTGTTTGAGCGCTGCTATGGGCTTTTTCTCTGTTTGGTTAAGTGAAATGTAGGATCCCGCCTGAGAGACAGTAAAACTAACCATCAAGCAGTAACCAATTCTCCCATTAGAGACAAAACCGACCCCCTTGAAAGGACAAGTGGATGTTCCAAAACCTAAGGGTTGAAGCTGAACCGCCCAGGACCGAATCCAGAATCCCGCCCAGGACCCTGAAACCTCAGGCAAGAGACATGGCCATAAGCCAGACCCCCAGAAACCGGGACCGGCCGAATGATCTAACCCCCTGAGGAACCATCAAGCTGCCTCATATGGAGGAGTACACCTTGGGCAGTGCATCCCACATGCTAATGTCCTCTGACATTGGACTTGCAATAGACTCAGACCAAAGAGCCTAAAAAGCCATCTTAACAGGCCTAAGAAGATGGCAACCAGCACTCGGAGGTGGATCTGTACCCAGGACCCTCTGCTTGCAAGCCCAAAAGAGCTAGATTTTCTAGAGGGTCGAAGGGCAACACCCTGGAGTCATGCTCCAAACCAGCCCTTAGGTTGAGAAGACAACATAATCTCCAAAGATCCTTACAAGATCAGCCTCCCGGAAATCCCTGTACCGCACAAGGAAAAATGATGGGAGCCACACAACTCCTGGCAGACAAGCTTACCAGGGGAAAATTGCCATGGAAAAAAACGGGAATATCTCAAAACCCTGTGCTCCCATATCTGAGAGCGAGCTAGATACTGAAAAGGAAGGAGGACATGCCCGAACCTCCAAACACAGATGACCCGACCACCCAAGAAGGGAAAAAAAAGCAGCCCCAGCAACCTACGAGAGGTACTGCGACTAGGCCACAAGAACAGAAATCCAGAAGATACCAAGAGTGAAAACGAAAATCGCCATTCAATCTGGTACCCCAGGGAATGGAGAACGTCGGTTCAGAGTCCAAAGGGCCTCCAGAACCCACAATGAAGTCTTAGCAGGATCCGAACCCGGAACCCTCAACATTAGGACAAAGTAAACATCCAACACCCAACAGGATAACCGGCACCACGTTGGTGACATGAACCGTAAGGAACAGCAGCTAGCGCCCGACCAGTACCCACCTGGTACAAGAACACTGCGGAACTGTAGAAGAAAATTGAAGCCCCCGCAGGGATCGATAACAAACTATAAACATAACTATGTCTTTATATAGTAATGCGCAACTTCTGAGGAAGTGCCCACGCGACCACAAAATCACAAGTATCAGATCCAGAGAAGAAACATTCCCAAAACGGAAAATTATAATAGACATGAGCTTCTTAAAACAAATCAAACACATCCTAACCGGATCAAATAAAATAAAGGCAGCACCCGTGGGTGAACGCCCAAGGAGAATGTGCACGCTAACAGGACCACCCAATCAGAGGCCCCATTCTCCTAAGCTCAGAACTGGAACAGATACTTAAAAGAAAAGAAAAACAGAGACGTCAAGGAGATTGGCTTCATCCCCATACGTCTAACCTAGTTTGCCATCCGGCACAGAAGACCGAGGATCCCTCGGCCCACTAGGACTGGAATCCTTCAGCACCGCCAAAACATGCCTTAGTAGGACACGAAGACGTGCCAGTCTATAACAGAAGGCAAAATGTTCCCCCACCGGATCAATGGACGACCCCGGCCCAGAGGGTGGGGCCCCTGAAGCCTAAGAGGCCATCGCTTCCCCAGAAGGCCGAACTGAAACAGGCAATATCGACGTGGCCCTGGTTAACAGAACACGGACAGTATCTTAAAAAATACTTCTCTTGGGAGATATAAATGTGCCAGCGCCATAGATATGGCCACACAGAAGCATGCTGTAACCTCTGGAGGAAACAAGCCGCCTTCCGGCGGAATAATGGCCATAGGGACACCTGCTTGCGCAGCAAAAGAAGGTTTTGGGGCACGTGCCTCACAGGACATTGAATCCTCGGGGGTGGATGGCTCAACGCACTCTAAGCTCCCTGATTCTGGGGAAGAGAGTACTCTAAAACAGCAATTGGAACATAACTGATGGGCATGGATAACCTGGGCCATTTCATACTCTTCGCAAGACGTATACTCCAAATCGGAGATATCCGTCTCTAAAAAATCAGAATCCTCCATAACTTGGAGATTGCAATTATGGTCAAACACTTAACGGCACCTTACACCCCCAATGGCTGGGGCACTCACCACCTCCTGTGAACCAGACAAATAACGAACAGACTCTCTGTCGCCACTCGGTCAGAGTACGGGAATGGAAATACAACGTGACCCCACCCGGTCACGAGATGCACCGTGTAAGCCAAAAAAGGCGCGCTATTCTAATAGGACCACGCAAACTGATGATAAGGCCGTTATGTTCCAAATAGCCATGAGCCCAAATATCACTACACATTAGCAGACAGGATCACATAACAAACATGATTAAAGTCCCCCCTGTTCAATAACCCCCCTCAGGAGATATTAACCCTTGATTCCATAACATAAAGGAGTGCCACTGGGACCCTGACTTATTTCGTTAACATTACATTTACATATCAAAATAAAATGAAACAATCTTGCCGGAATCTACGCCATGGAACAGGAACACGGCCCTTCAAGTGTGACAGATAGTAGCCTCACTTCGGACATTGACTTGAGTGAATAAATGCAGGCAGCGAAACTCGTGAACGCTGATTGCCTAGGAGCTGTTAATATGAGTCGATATGGTTTTGCAGAAAGACTCTCCCTGCGTCTCCGGACTCTAACCTTCATCCATGCTCTCACTGAGAGGCTGACAGGATTACTAAAAACTCCAGTCCCATTTCGAAGAATACTACCCTCAATAAGAGACTATCTTCAATCTTCTGACACTTCTCTGTCAACCTCCTGTGACGAAAGGCAAAGAATGACTTTGGGATGAGGGAAGTGGGGGAGGTATTTAAGCCTTTGGCTGGGGGAGGTATTTAAGCCTTTGGCTGGGGTGTCTTTGCCTCCTCCTGGTGGCCAGGTTCTGAATTCCCAAAAGTAATGAATGCAGCTGTGGACTCTTCCCGTTTAAGAAGAAAAGAAACTGCGCCACACATGTAACTCCCCATAAAGGAGAATAACCTCTGTCTCTAAGTCACATAATAAACGTGCCTGCCACTGCCTTAATCTATCCTGAATTTAGGATTTCAGTCCCACAATAAATGCAGAGTTGAATTCAAATTAATCCTTTACAGTGCCAGCCTCCTAGCCCCAGAAGACAAAATGCACTTACCTGCACATCTAGCTGTCCGGCAAGAAGACAGCTCACTCAGCGTGAAAGGAAGCCACTCCTTACAGAGACCTGTGTAAAAAAGAAAGAACAGAGTAAACCTACTCTGGCTTTCTGTACTAGGGCAGCAACATGTTAGAGAAATGCAGCAAGGCCCACCTTACAGGTTCCTAACTGCTTTAAAGCCACCACTACTCTACTGAAGAGATTGACGTGGAGTACAGCTATACCCAAAACTTGCTACTAGTAAAAGAAATCCAATTTTTTTCAGACACCAAAACTTCACCACCTCGATTTAACAGAGCCAAAGAGAATGACTGGGGTTTGTGGGTAGGGGAGTGATACTTAACAACTTTGCTGTGGTGCTCTTTGCCTCATCCTGCTGGCCAGGTGTGATATCCCAACAGTAATTGATGACGTTGTGGACTCACCATATCTTAGGAAAGAAATACCTTAAGGAAAGAAACAAACGATAGTGAAGTGTATGTGATTGGTCAGAAGGAAAAATGAAGATTATGGTAATAATTATATCCATGTCTTTCTGTCCCTTCCACTTAAAAGATCAGGTGACATGTCACTCTCCTTAGCACAGAAGAACCAAGTGAACCTGCAAAGCAATGGAATGGTCATACATAAATTACTATATATAGAAAATCTATTTTACCTTCAGTGAGCAATCCTCTAAAATACTTCTGTATTCATTTTTGGTGGGTGGCCTTATCCACTCTTAAGATCTTACAAATGCATCACTTTTTATACTTGAAAAACACGCTGCTTAAACAAACATTAAACAAATGTTGCATACCAAAAAAGGAAATTTATGCTTACCTGATAAATTTATTTCTTTTACGATATGACGAGTCCACGGATTTCATCCTTACTTATGGGATTACGCCTCCTGGTCAGCAGGAGGAGGCAAAGAGCATCACAGCAGAGCTGTATATATAGCTCCTCCCTTCCCTCCCACTCCAGTCATTCGACCGAATTTAGGAAGAGAAAGGAAAATCCAAGGTGCAGAGGTGACTATAGTTTAACAAAAATAAAAACCCGTCTCAGAAAATGACGGGGCGGGCCGTGGACTCGTCATATCGTAAAAGAAATAAATGTATCAGGTAAGCATAAATTTCCTTTTCTTTTACAAGATATGACGAGTCCACGGATTTCATCCTTACTTATGGGATACAATACCAAAGCTATAGGACACGGATGAAAGGGAGGGACAAAACAGGAACCTAAACGGAAGGCACCACTGCTTGAAGAATCTTTCTCCCAAAAACAGCCTCAGACGAGGCAAAAGTATCAAATTTGGAAAAAGTATGAAGAGACGACCAAGTTGCAGCCTTGCAAATCTGTTCCACAGAAGCATCATTTTTAAATGCCCATGAGGAAGCCACAGCCCTAGTAGAATGAGCCGTAATTCTGTCAGGAGGCTGCCGTCCAGCAGTCTCATATGCAAAACGGATGATACTCTTCAGCCAAAAAGAAAGAGAGGTAGCCGTAGCTTTCTGGCCCCTATGCTTTCCAGAAAAAATAACAAATAATGAAGATGATTGACGAAATTCTTTAGTCGCCTGCAAGTAAAACTTCAGGGCACGGACCAGGTCCAAGTTATTTAACAGACGCTCCTTCTTAGAAGAAGGATTAGGACACAAGGAAGGAACAACAATTTCCTGATTAATATTCTTATTAGAAACAACCTTAGGAAGGAAACCAGGTTTGGTACGTAACACCACGTTATCAGAATTGAAAATAAGATAAGGAGAATCACACTGTAAAGCTGAAAGCTCAGAAACTCTGCGAGCAGAAGAAATAGCAACCAAAAATAAAACTTTCCAAGATAATAACTTAATATCTACGGAATGCATGGGTTCAAACGGAACCCCTTGAAGAACATTAAGAACTAAATTCAAACTCCACGGAGGAGCAATTGGTCTAAATACAGGCCTGATTCTAGTCAGAGCCTGACAAATGGATTGAACATCTGGAACATCTGACAGACGCTTGTGTAACCGAATAGACAAAGCAGAAATCTGTCCCTTTAAGGAACTTGCTGATAACCCTTTATCCAATTTTTCTTGGATAAAAGATAAAATCCTGGGAATTCTAACCCTACTCCTTGAGTAGCCCTTGGATTTGCACCAATAAAGATATTTACACCATATCTTATGGTAAATCTTCCTAGTAACAGGCTTCCGTGCCTGAATCAAGGTATCAATGACCGAATCAGAGAACCCTTGCTTAGATAAAATTAAGCGTTCAATCTCCAAGCAGTCAGCTGCAGAGAAACTAGATTTGGGTGATGGAAGGGTCCCTGAATGAGAAGGTCCTGTCTCAATGGAAACTTCCACGGTGGCAGAGAGGACATTTCCACCAGGTCGGCATACCAAGTCCTGCAAGGCCACGCAGGAGCGATGAGAATCACCGAAGCCCTCTCCTGTTTGATCCGAGCTATCACTCGGGGAAGGAGAGCAAACGGTGGAAACACATAAGCTAGGTTAAACGACCAAGGTACTGCCAAGGCATCTATCAGTTCGGCCTGAGGATCCCTGGACCTGGATCCGTATCTCGGAAGCTTGGCATTCTGGCGAGATGCCATAAGATCCAACTCCGGTCTGCCCCATCTGAGAAGCAAAGACCTCCGGATGGAGTTCCCATTCCCCCGGATGAAACGTCTGCCTGCTCAAAAAATCCGCTTCCCAGTTGTCCACTCCTGGGATGTAGATTGCTGACAGATAGCAAGAGTGAGCCTCCGCCCACCGAATTATCTTGGATACTTCTGTCATCGCTAAGGAACTCCTTGTTCCTCCCTGATGATTGATGTAAGTCACAGTCGTGATGTTGTCCAACTGAAATCGGATGAATTTGAAGCGAACTGAGGCCAAGCCTAAAGTGCATTGAATATTGCTCTCAAATCCAGAATATTGATTGGAAGTAGAGACTCCGACCGAGTCCACACACCCTGAGCCTTCAGGGAATTCCAGACTGCCCCCCATCCTAGTAGACTGGCGTCCATTGTCACTATCACCCATGAGGGTCTGCGGAAGCATAGGTTATGTTCCTCACAGCGTCTCCTCTATATCCAACTAGCTCCCCAGAAAAAATAAGACACCTAGTTTGTGTATAGATATTGAACAGTGTATAATTTAGAATCTAGGGAGCGCCTCAAATTGGGCTGGGATATATGCACATAAAACGTTGATGGGTATTTAGAAAAATTTCACAGGTTTATTCATACAAAACAATTAAAAATGTAAAAAATATATGAAATTGCTATCGAAGTGAGTTGAAATTACTCAACTTATTAGATATATACATTAACTTTTATGGTATCAGACAGGATGGTGATACACAAGTGTAAAAGAATAAAAAGTATAGAGAATATAAAAAATATAAAAAAGTCCTTCATGGATCCATGAGTACAATAAAAAATATATGAATAAAACCATATAGCAGGTATAGAAATACAATCTTCAAAAATTAAGATACTAAAAACATACAATACAATATAGTTAACGATTCCTAAATGTAATAATTATGTAAACAGTGTGTAGTGTCTCCTATGTGTATTAGACAATCCCTGATATTAGGGTAAATAGTTCCAAGTTCCTTGGGGTATAGCTGTGAAGGTGTCCAAGAAGTTTGACTTAGTGAAGGGTGATGTAAAATGTAAAAATGTGGAAAAAACAAATAGAAAAATAATGTCCTAGTGCTGTGATCAATGGCAATAAAACTCAGATCCAAAAAAATTTTTTGTGACAAAAATAAGTGAGAAGTAGAAAAAAGTTGAAAAAAGTAAAAGAATAATCGTTTTAATGTCCCAATTCCAAAATCCAAAAAGATTTATAATAAAAAATCCAAATAGAAACGAATAAGATTCCCAGTGTACCTGTGGAATATAAAAGCACGTCCCTTGGGACAGATGATCCTGCGACAACCACCAAAGAAGAGAGTCTCTTGTCTCCTGATCCAGATCTATCTGAGGAGACAAATTTGCATAATCTCCATTCCACTGTCTGAGCATGCTCAGTTGTAGAGGTCTGAGATGAAAACGAGTAAACGAGATGATGTCCATTGCCGCCACCATCAATCCAATTACCTCCATGCACTGAGCCACTGATGGCTGAGGATTGGACTGAAGGGCTCGGCATGTATTCAGAATCTTTAACTTTCTGACTTCCGTCAAGAAGATTTTCATGGAGATAGAGTCTATTAGAGTTCCCAAGAAGGGAACCCTTGTCTGTGGAACTAGAGAACTCTTTTCTAGATTCACCTTCCACCCGTGAGTCCTTAGAAAGGATAGAACAATGTTGGTATGAGACTTTGTCAGCTGATAAGACGACGCCTGAATCAGAATATCGTCTAGATAAGGCGCCACTGCAATGCCCCTGGGTCTGAGAACCGCCAGCAGAGACCCTAGAACCTTTGTGAAGATCCTTGGTGCCATGGCCAGCCCGAAAGGAAGGGCCACGAACTGAAAATGATTGTCCAGAAAGGCAAACCTTAGGAACTGGTGATGATCTTTGCGGATAGGAATGTGCACATATGCATCCTTTAAGTCCACGGTAGTCATATATTGACCCTTCTGGATCAATGGAAGAATTGTCCGAATAGTTTCCATCTTGAAGGATGGGACTTTGAGAAACTTGTTTAGACTCTTGAGATCTAAAATGGGTCGGAACGTTCGCCCTTTCTTGGGAACCTCAAAAAGATTTGAGTAAAATCCCTGCCCCTGTTCCTGTATTGGAACGGGACAAATTACTCCCATAGTGGAGAGGTCTTTTACACAGCATAAGAACGCCTCTCTCTTTATCTGGTCTACAGATAATCGTGAAAGAGGAAACCTTCCCCTTGGGAGGGAATTTTTTTTAACTCCAGCTGATACCTTTGGGACACGATTTCTAGTGTCCAGGGATCCTGAACGTCTCTTATCCAAGCCTGGACAAAGATAGAAAGTCTGCCCCCTACAAGATCTGGTCCCAGATCGGGGCCCGCCCCTTCATGCTGTCTTGGGCTTCTTGGGTTGTTTACCCTTGTTCCAAGTCTGGTTGGGTCTCCAGATGGACTTGGCTTGTGCAAAATTCCCTTCCTGTTTAGCGGAAGAAGAAGAGGGGACTCCCTTGAAATTTCGAAATGAACGAAAATTACTCTGGTTACCCCTTTGTTTAGATGTTTTATCCTGAGGTAGGAAAACATAATTTATGCTTACCTGATAAATTTATTTCTCTTGTAGTGTATCCAGTCCACGGATCATCCATTACTTATGGGATATTAACTCCTCCCCAACAGGAAGTGCAAGAGGATTCACCCAGCAGAGCTGCTATATAGCTCCTCCCCTAACTGCCATTACCAGTCATTCGACCGAAAACATGCAGAGAAAGGAAAACCATAGGGTGCAGTGGTGACTGTAGTTTAATGGAAAAATTACCTGCCTTAAAGTGACAGGGCGGGCCGTGGACTGGATACACTACAAGAGAAATAAATTTATCAGGTAAGCATAAATTATGTTTTCTCTTGTTAAGTGTATCCAGTCCACGGATCATCCATTACTTATGGGATACCAATACCAAAGCTAAAGTACACGGATGACGGGAGGGACAGGCAGGCTCTTTATACGGAAGGAACCACTGCCTGAAGAACCTTTCTCCCAAAAACAGCCTCCGAAGAAGCAAAAGTGTCAAATTTGTAAAATTTGGAAAAAGTATGAAGAGAAGACCAAGTTGCAGCCTTGCAAATCTGTTCAACAGAAGCCTCATTCTTAAAGGCCCAAGTGGAAGCCACAGCTCTAGTAGAATGTGCTGTAATTCTTTCAGGAGGCTGCTGTCCAGCAGTCTCATAGGCTAACCGTATTATGCTACGAAGCCAAAATGAGAGAGAGGTAGCCGAAGCTTTTTGACCTCTCCTCTGACCAGAATAAACGACAAACAGGGAAGACGTTTGTCGAAAATCCTTAGTTGCCTGTAGATAAAATTTCAGGGCACGGACTACATCTAGATTGTGTAGCAGACGTTCCTTTTTCGAAGAAGGATTAGGACACAAAGATGGAACCACAATCTCTTGATTGATATTCCTGTTAGTGACCACCTTAGGTAGGAACCCAGGTTTAGTACGCAGAACTACCTTGTCTGAATGAAAAATCAGATAAGGAGAATCACAATGTAAGGCAGATAACTCAGAGACTCTTCGAGCCGAGGAAATCGCCATTAAAAACAGAACTTTCCAAGATAACAACTTGATATCAATGGAATGAAGGGGTTCAAACGGAACCCCCTGTAAAACATTAAGAACTAAGTTCAAACTCCATGGTGGAGCAACAGTTTTAAACACAGGCTTGATCCTAGCTAAAGCCTGACAAAAAGCTTGAACGTCCGGAACTTCTGACAGACGTTTGTGTAAAAGAATGGACAGAGCTGAAATCTGTCCCTTTAAGGAACTAGCGGATAAACCCTTTTCTAAACCTTCTTGTAGAAAAGACAATATCCTCGGAATCCTAACCTTACTCCATGAGTAACTCTTGGATTCGCACCAATATAAGTATTTGCGCCATATCTTATGGTAAATCTTTCTGGTAACAGGCTTCCTAGCCTGTATTAAGGTATCAATAACTGACTCAGAAAAACCATGTTTTGATAAAATCAAGCGTTCAATTTCCAAGCAGTCAGCTTCAGAGAAATTAGATTTTGATGTTTGAAGGGACCCTGGATCAGAAGGTCCTGTTTCAGAGGTAGCGACCAAGGTGGACAGGATGACATGTCCACTAGATCTGCATACCAAGTCCTGCGTGGCCATGCAGGCGCTATTAGAATCACTGATGCTCTCTCCTGTTTGATTCTGGCAATCAATCGAGGAAGCATCGGGAAGGGTGGAAACACATAAGCCATCCCGAAGGTCCAAGGTGCTGTCAAAGCATCTATCAGAACCGCTCCCGGATCCCTGGATCTGGACCCGTAACGAGGAAGCTTGGCGTTCTGTCGAGACGCCATGAGATCTATCTCTGGTTTGCCCCAACGTCGAAGTATTTGGGCAAAGACCTCCGGATGAAGTTCCCACTCCCCCGGATGAAAAGTCTGACGACTTAAGAAATCCGCCTCCCAGTTCTCCACTCCCGGGATGTGGATTGCTGACAGGTGGCAAGAGTGAGACTCTGCCCAGCGAATTATCTTTGATACTTCCATCATTGCTAGGGAGCTTCTTGTCCCTCCCTGATGGTTGATGTAAGCTACAGTCGTGATGTTGTCCGACTGAAACCTGATGAACCCCCGAGTTGTTAACTGGGGCCAAGCCAGAAGGGCATTGAGAACTGCTCTCAATTCCAGAATGTTTATTGGTAGGAGACTCTCCTCCTGATTCCATTGTCCCTGAGCCTTCAGAGAATTCCAGACAGCGCCCCAACCTAGTAGGCTGGCGTCTGTTGTTACAATTGTCCAGTCCGGCCTGCTGAATGGCATCCCCCTGGACAGATGTGGCCGAGAAAGCCACCATAGAAGAGAATTTCTGGTCTCTTGATCCAGATTCAGAGTAGGGGACAAGTCTGAGTAATCCCCTTTCCACTGACTTAGCATGCACAATTGCAGCGGTCTGAGATGTAGGCGTGCAAAGGGTACTATGTCCATTGCTGCTACCATTAAGCCGATCACCTCCATGCATTGAGCTACTGACGGGTGTTGAATGGAATGAAGGACACGGCATGCATTTTGAAGCTTTGTTAACCTGTCTTCTGTCAGGTTAATCTTCATTTCTACAGAATCTATAAGAGTCCCCAAGAAGGGAACTCTTGTGAGTGGAAAGAGAGAACTCTTCTTTTCGTTCACCTTCCATCCATGCGACCTTAGAAATGCCAGTACTAACTCTGTATGAGACTTGGCAGTTTGAAAGCTTGAAGCTTGTATCAGAATGTCGTCTAGGTACGGAGCTACCGCAATTCCTCGCGGTCTTAGTACCGCCAGAAGAGCACCCAGAACCTTTGTGAAGATTCTCGGAGCCGTAGCCAATCCGAATGGAAGAGCTACAAACTGGTAATGCTTGTCTAGAAAGGCAAACCTTAGATACCGGTAATGATCTTTGTGAATCGGTATGTGAAGGTAAGCATCCTTTAAATCCACTGTGGTCATGTACTGACCCTTTTGGATCATGGGTAAAATTGTCCGAATAGTTTCCATTTTGAACGATGGAACTCTTAGGAATTTGTTTAGGATCTTTAAATCCAAGATTGGCCTGAAAGTTCCCTCTTTTTTGGGAACCACAAACAGATTTGAGTAAAACCCTTGTCCTTGTTCCGACCGCGGAACCGGATGGATCACTCCCATTAATAAAAGATCTTGTACGCAGCGTAGAAACGCCTCTTTCTTTATTTGGTTTGTTGACAACCTTGACAGATGAAATCTACCTCTTGGGGGAGAGAATTTGAAGTCTAGAAGGTATCCCTGAGATATGATCTCTAACGCCCAGGGATCCTGGACATCTCTTGCCCAAGCCTGGGCGAAGAGAGAAAGTCTGCCCCCCACTAGATCCGTTCCCGGATCGGGGGCCCTCGATTCATGCTGTCTTAGGGGCAGCAGCAGGTTTCCTGGCCTGCTTGCCCTTGTTCCAGGACTGGTTAGGTCTCCAGCCTTGTCTGTAGCGAGCAACAGCTCCTTCCTGTTTTGGTGCAGAGGAAGTTGATGCTGCTCCAGCTTTGAAATTACGAAAGGAACGAAAATTAGACTGTCTAGCCTTAGGTTTGGCTCTGTCTTGAGGCAGGGCATGGCCTTTACCTCCTGTAATGTCAGCGATAATTTCTTTCAACCCGGGCCCAAATAAGGTCTGCCCTTTGAAAGGTATATTAAGCTATTTAGATTTAGAAGTAACGTCAGCTGACCAGGATTTTAGCCACAGTGCTCTGCGTGCCTGAATGGCGAATCCGGAATTCTTAGCCGTAAGTTTAGTTAAATGTACTACGGCATCTGAAATAAATGAGTTAGCTAACTTAAGGGCTTTAAGCTTGTGTGTAATCTCATCTAATGGAGCTGATTCAAGTGTCTCTTCCAGAGACTCAAACCAAAATGCTGCTGCAGCCGTGACAGGCGCAATGCATGCAAGAGGTTGCAATATAAAACCTTGTTGAACAAACATTTTCTTAAGGTAACCCTCTAACTTTTTATCCATTGTATCTGAAAAGGCACAGCTATCCTCCACCGGGATAGTGGTACGCTTAGCTAAAGTAGAAACTGCTCCCTCCACCTTAGGGACCGTTTGCCATAAGTCCCGTGTGGTGGCGTCTATTGGAAACATCTTTCTAAATATCGGAGGGGGTGAGAACGGCACACCGGGTCTATCCCACTCCTTAGTAACAATTTCAGTAAGTCTCTTAGGTATAGGAAAAACGTCAGTACTCGCCGGTACCGCAAAATATTTATCCAACCTACACATTTTCTCTGGTATTGCAACTGTGTTACAATCATTCAGAGCCGCTAACACCTCCCCTAGTAATACACGGAGGTTTTCCAGCTTAAATTTAAAATTTGAAATATTTGAATCCAGTTTGTTTGGATCAGAACCGTCACCCGCAGAATGAAGCTCTCCGTCCTCATGTTCTGCAAATTGTGACGCAGTGTCTGACATGGCCCTAATATTATCAGCGCACTCTGTTCTCACCCCAGAGTGATCACGCTTACCTCTTAGTTCTGGTAATTTAGCCAAAACTTCAGTCATAACAGTAGCCATATCCTGTAATGTGATTTGTAATGGCCGCCCAGATGTACTCGGCGCTACAATATCACGCACCTCCCGAGCGGGAGATGCAGGTACTGACACGTGAGGCGAGTTAGTCGGCATAACTCTCCCCTCGTTGTTTGGTGAAATATGTTCAATTTGTACAGATTGACTTTTATTTAAAGTAGCATCAATACAGTTAGTACATAAATTTCTATTGGGCTCCACTTTGGCTTTAGCACATATAGCACAGATATCTTCCTCTGAATCAGACATGTTTAACACACTAGCAAATAAACTAGCAACTTGGAAATACTTTTCAAGTAATTTACTATAATATGAAAACGTACTGTGCCTATAAGAAGCACAGAAAAAGTTATGACAGTTGAAAATTAATAAACTGAAAAGTTATAGCATCAAATCTTTGTAAAAAACACAATTTTAGCAAAGGATTGCTCCCATTAGCAAAGGATAACTAACCCTGATAGCAGAAAAAAAATACAGAAATAAACGTTTTTTTATCACAGTCAACTACAATCTCACAGCTCTGCTGTGAGTGATTACCTCCCTCAAAACAAGTTTTGAAGACCCCTGAGTTCTGTAGAGATGAACCGGATCATGCAGGGAAGACAATAAACTTCTGACTGAATTTTTTGATGCGTAGCAAAAGCGCCAAAAAAGGCCCCTCCCCCTCACACATAACAGTGAGAGAGATCAGTAAACTGTCATAAATCAAATAAAACGACTGCCAAGTGGAAAAAAATAGTGCCCAAAACATTTTTTTTTACCCAGTACCTCAGAAAATTAAACGATTTTACATGCCAGCAAAAAACGTTTAACATTAATAAATTGAGTGTTATTAAAAAGCCTGTTGCTAGTCCCTGCAAATTAGGCTAAAGTTTTATGCATACAGTATAATTCCAGTGAAGTGCCATTCCCCAGAATACTGAAGTGTAAAATATACATACATGACAGCCTGATACCAGTTGCTGCTACTGCATTTAAGGCTGAGTTTACATTATATCGGTATGGCAGAATTTTCTCATCAATTCCATTGTCAGAAAATAATAAGCTGCTACATACCTCTTTGCAGATTAATCTGCCCGCTGTCCCCTGATCTGAAGTTTACCTCTCCTCAGATGGCCGAGAAACAGCAATATGATCTTAACTACTCCGGCTAAAATCATAGAAAAACTCAGGTAGATTCTTCTTCAAATTCTACCAGAGAAGGAATAACACACTCCGGTGCTATTATAAAATAACAAACTTTTGATTGAAGGTATGAAACTAAGTATAATCACCACAGTCCTCTCACACATCCTATCTATTCGTTGGGTGCAAGAGAATGACTGGTAATGGCAGTTAGGGGAGGAGCTATATAGCAGCTCTGCTGGGTGAATCCTCTTGCACTTCCTGTTGGGGAGGAGTTAATATCCCATAAGTAATGGATGATCCGTGGACTGGATACACTTAACAAGAGAAATGACCCTTTCCTCCCGTAATGTCAGAAATTATTTGTTTCAAGTCAGGCCTGAACAGGGTCTTTCCTTTGAAAGGAATAGCCAAAAGCTTTGATTTAGAGGACACATTCGCAGACCAAGATTTTAACCATAAAGCTCTTCGCGCTAAAATGGCAAATCCTGCATTCTTAGCCGCCAGTTTGGCGATCTGAAAGGCGGCATCCGTAACAAAAGAATTAGCCAGCTTAAGGGCCTTAATTCTATCTAGTATTTCCTCTAAAGAAGTCTCAGTCTTAAGAGACTCTTCTAAGGCGTCAAACTAAAAGGCAGCCGCAGTTGTAACTGGTACTATACAAGCCGTCGGTTGTAATAAAAAACCTTGATGAACAAACAGTTTTTTTAGAAGACCCTCCAACTTCTTATCCATAGGGTCTTTGAAAGCACAACTGTCCTCAATAGGGATAGTCGTACGCTTAGCCAGAGTAGAGATAGCTACCTCCACCTTAGGGATAGTTTCCCAAGAATCCCGAACAGAGTCAGCTATAGGGTACATTTTCTTAAAATTAGGAGAAGGTGAGAACGGGATACCCGGTCTTTCCCATTCCCGCATAATAATTTCCGAAATTCTCTTAGGAACCGGAAAAACATCAGAATAAGAAGGAACCTCTAAGTATTTGTCCATCTTACACAATTTCTCTGGTGGTACCACAATAGAGTCACAGTCATCCAGAGTCGCTAAAACCTCCCGAATTAACAGGCGGAGGCGTTCAAGCTTAAATCTGAAGGACATGACGTCCGAGTCTGTCTGAGGTAACGCACTCCCTGAGTCAGAAAGTTCCCCCTCAGACAGAAGTTCCCTACCACCCAAATCAGATCCCTGGGAGGGCACATTGGAGATAGCCATCAAAGCATCAGAAGTCGCAGAAACCAAAGTGGCTTCTGTCCTGCTGCGCTTGCCCTGCAACACCGGCAACTTGGATAAAACTGTAAGGGTGGATGACATAACTGCAGCCATATCCTGCAGAGTAAATGAAGTGGACGCAGTTGAAAGCAGTTGAAGAACATGACGTCGCTCGAGTGGGTGTTAAGGGCTGTAACGCTTGGGGAGAAACAATTGGCATACCTTGAGTCTCATCAGTCTGAGAAACATCCTGAGCATCCTTATTTGTTAAAGAAAATTTGCTCTTTATATTGCAATGCCCTCTCAGTGCATGAGGGACAAAAAGTAAGCGGGGGTTCCACAATGGCATTTAAACACATGAAACAAGTACTGGCTTCAAGGTCATCCATAGTAAAAAACAGAAAATTCTATTCAGATATATCAAACACTTTTTATGTACAATCTCGTTATGGAATAAAAACAACTGTGCCTTTAAAAAAATAAAAACTTTTGCGCATCACACTGTGCGGACGAAAACTCTTATAATTGTGGCCTTGAAAAATAAAAGTCGCAGTTACACGTATCCCATAAACAGTTGACTAACTTTTAAAGGATAACTGCACCTTCAAATTTAGACACTTCAAATTTAAACACCTCGCCACAGCTCTGCTGCGGCGCTTACCTGCCCCCTCTCTGAGACAAAAGAACGTCACCCGTGCAGCAAAGTGTCTAGACCACCTGAGTTCCAACTACCCATGCGGTCCAGACAGAACACCGGAGTCAAGCATCCGACCGACTCCCAGACAGACACTGCGCTGCTTCTACTTGCGCGCGAAAGAGTGCCCCGCCCATCGTGGGTGTATCAGAGCGGAACTCCCGCGCAGCTCATTACTTTATAGTAAAAACAAAAATGGAGCCACAGGAGTAGCGTTGCACCTCATAAAAGTGCCCCACATTAAGCCAGTCCCCCTGTTAATGTCACAATAACCATGCCGCAAGCTTATTAAAACTCACGTGATCCAGAGTTCACTACTCTGAGAACCCCCAGCGTCAGCCCACACATGAAAGGGTTAAAATAGTGTATCTTAAAGTACTACCGCACCCCATATTTTCATTATCCCATAATGATAGCAGCCTTCTCTGTTTACCCCCAGCCATATCCTGCTCTGAGATATAATAGGGCACAGACATAGGTCAGCTTATAGAGAGAAGACAGTCCTTTCTGAGGTATCAAGTGACACAGAAAATAAAAGACTGCACATACCTTCATGTTGAGTAACAACATGACTCGTCCCACACTGCAAGAGGTCCTTCATCTCCTCCAGGAATCTGTGGGAACAAACTGGGTCTTAGATAAAGTTTGCTAAGACCATATTCATCAGGGCAGCCCCCCATTGGGAGTCACAGAGGACGGATGTAATCTGCATAGCCCCTATAGCTGTACCCTGAGTAAAATAGTACACACTGGCACCATTTGAAAATAATTAACTCTTGATTGAAAAATCTAAACTAACACCTCACTTTACCTCTTCCTATCACTAACACAGGCAAAGAGAATGACTGGGGTGGGAGGGAAGGGAGGAGCTATATATATATATATACAGCTCTGCTGTGGTGCTCTTTGCCTCCTCCTGCTGACCAGGAAACATAATCCCATAAATAAGGATGAAATCCGTGGACTCGTCATATCTTGTAAAAGAAAATACATTTTAAAATATGTCCCTACTGAAACATCACAATTTTCAAAAGTATTTTACAGCAAAGGCAAAAAAGTCTGCCTATGCTGTAAAATACTTTTGAAAATTGTGATTTTTTTCCCCCAGCAGGGACATATTTTAAAATGTATTTTTCGTATGACAGGTATATAGACGTGTATAAATGTATTGGGAGCATTATTGTAAAAATATTTATTTATATCCGTATTCTCCCCTATTTTATGGGCACACCACCCAGCTGATTTTACTGACCACCCAGGTAAAAATGTAAGCCAATATTAATCTAAAATGAGCTAATAACATTTTTCATTGTTTTTTTGCACAGATTATAATTAAATAAATTTATGTTAAATTATACAATTAATTTGTGCATGGATTGCTTTAGTAACATTTATAAATAACCAAAAAATGAACCCCGCCTTCCCCCCCCGCGCGCTACTTCATAATGCAACCTGGCTAGATAATGTTTCTGTGGAGAACACTGTATGTGTGTAGGTAGATAGATATATGATAGATAGACACAGACATGCATAGTAAATAATTCACAATTAACTATCCTACAAAATATCTATACAAAATAAATCCAAAATAAAAGTAAAGTAGGTAATACTCCTGAGCGACATGCCTTACAGCTCCAAAATAGAAAACTCAATGAAAAGTCAGCACAACCATCTTTATGAGAATGTTGTTTTTATTTGACCCATTCAATCAGTACAATTTTATTTATTATGGAATGGCTTTATGTAACTCCCTCCTGACCCCTGGTGTGAAGAAAGGTCATGTAGAAACAAGTGTCTGTAAAACACAGTTTTGGTACATTGAAAAGAAAAGTTTGTGTTAAAAAAAAATGGTAAGAGGACAGATCACAGATCGTTTGTGCCAAGGCTGCACAGAAAATATTTCTCTTTGTGATATGTAACAAGGCAGCTTAGTGCTGCAGCAAAGTATTAACTCATTGCTGCGTGTATTCAAGCATTTTGTATCCCACATACAATCTCTGCTGCTTAAACCGAGTTCACGTACACAGTGCTGGTCCTCATATCTTTTCAGCCTCTTCATTGTAGTCCACAAGGCAGCATTCTATGAAATACTGATTAGGGAGTCTAGCTCTTCATTTTGGCTAAAAGGGTCTCATTTTTTCGGCATTCCTAAAATGTAAAATAGAATAAGTAGGAATACTACTGGCATATAATAAGCTCATTCATGTTGAAATTTGTCTTACAATATTGAAAACAAACTAATTTGAGGTCATAATACTAAATATTCAATAGGACACAAAGCAACAAAGTTACAAGCAATACAGCTTTAAAGAGTGATGGACATGATATCGAACGGATTCGTTTCGTATGAATACTTTTCTTCACTTTTAGGTTGACAGAGTATGCAAAATGCATATATTAATATGCAATATGGTCCCCTCTCACTTGCATAAAATTCCAATTTCAAACATCTTCTTAAACAGAAGAAAATGAACTGATAGTAAAGTTCTGTGATGGAAGTGCAATAGGCAGGAATAAAACAGTACTCACAATGTGTGGAGCTATAACTAAGCTCTTACTGAATGCATCTATGACAGGTATAAATATATTTATTAAAATATTTAACAACAAGGACAAACATTCACTAGGTACACTGAGGCTAGGTACATATAAACACTACATGTATGTACAGGTGGCCCTCGGTTTACGACGGTTCAAATTGCGCCGTTTCAGAATAACGCCCTTTATTTTGCTATTGAAAAGCATTGACTGCTATTGAAAGCATTAGCACATGCATACATTAAAATAGCCAGTAGGTGGAGCTGTCCGCTTGTGTTGCAGCAAACACATGCAAAGAAAAGCAAGACAGACATGATCAATGGATCAACTTTCAAAGGAACAAGATCTAGCAGCCACTTTCCTTAGCTGCAGACTCAATGCAGAGAACTGTTTGCAGAAAAAGGCAAGTAAAAAACGTTTTTGTTCATTAAACTTAGTTTGATGATGATACAGTCTGTTGTGTGATTATTTTGTTTTTGTTCATTAAACTTAGTTTGATGATGATGCAGTCTGTTGTGTGATTAAACACAGGCAGGCTGAAATCAGTGTATAACCAGACCTGAGCAATGGAGCCGTTTTTAAAGGAACAAGATCTAGCAGCCACTTCCCTTAGCTGCAGAAAAATGCAAGTAAAAAACGTTTTTCTACATTAAACTTAGTTTGATGATGATACAGTCTGTTGTGTGATTATTTTGTTTTTGTTCATTAAACTTAGATTGATGATGGTGATACAGTCTGTGTGATAATTTTATTAGGTGTGGTTTAGCAAATGTTTTTGTTTATTAAACTTAGTTTGATGATGATACAATCTACAGTATATTTTTAGGTTTATAATGCTGTTTAGCATTTAAAGTCTTCATTTCAAAGCTTTAAAAATAATGTATTGGTGTTACTTATGTCAATTTTGAGAGGGGCCTGGAACCTAACTCCCTCACTTCCCATTGACTTACATTATAAACTGGGTTTCAATTTACAACGGTTTCGATTTACAACCATTCCTTCTGGAACCTAACCCCGGCGTAAACTGAGGGCTACCTGTATTCTAAAAGATACACTCTCTCACACAGCATACTCTGTAATCCACATAGTAGCGTGCAAGTGTCCCACCCACTGTGATGTTAATGTCTGTGGGTATTCTCGGACATAAGTTTTACCAACAACTTTGTGTTTTTCAAGGATTATTCCCCATCTTATCTTTTTAAATTTATATACCAAAGTCTTCTCTAATTGGTTATTCATCTTAATTCTTTCTGTGTCAAATCTTATTTATTTGATTCATTTATTTAGCTCCCCCCCCCATATTAACAACTCTTATCAATTAATATCTTTGACAAGAAAAAAGAAATATACTGCCTGTTTTCATTAAAATAAATTTAATATACGTTAATACTCAGTCTCAAACTGCACAAATAATAAAACAAATGTAAAGGTGTAAAATAAAACATTAGCTGTAGAATGGATGACATAAGCTTCCTCAGAAAAATGAAGTAAGCTTTCAGCATCATTAAAGGGACAGTCTAGGCCAAAATAAACTTTCATGATTCAGATAGAGCATGTAATTTTAAACAATTTTCAATTTACTTTTATCACCAATTTTGCTTTGTTCTCTTGGTATTCTTAGTTGAAAGCTTAACCTAGGACGTTCATATGCTAATTTCTTAGACTTTGAAGCCCACCTCTTTCAGATTGCATTTTAACAGTTTTTCACCACTAGAGGGTGTTAGTTCACGTATTTCATATAGATAACACTGTGCTTGTGCACGAGAAGTTATCTGGGAGCAGGCACTGATTGGCTAGACTGCAAGTCTGTCAAAAGAACTGAAAAAAGGGGCAGTTTGCAGAGGCTTAGATACAAGATAATCACAGAGGTTAAAAGTATATTATTAAAACTGTGTTGCTTATGCAAAACTGGGAAACGGGTAATAAAGGGATTATCTATCTTTTAAAACAATAAAAATTCTGGTGTAGACTGTCCCTTTAATGTTCAAATTCCCAAGGCACCCTGAAGGAACATAGAGTACCTGATGTTTATTAAAGGGACTCTGAATTGGCTGGAAGTTGTCTCCAGAAAGGGTTCTGGTGGTCAGTAGATGTCCCCTATCCCATAAATAGTGGATATCAATGCAGATTGAATTATATCAAGTAAGGACTGAGAGGCTACAATGACTTACAAAACATAGTGGAACATGTAAGCCAGTGTAGAATGTTCAAAGGGAAGAACTGGGTGTGATACATTCAGAGTATTCTCTGAAAGTGGCAATTGTGCAGTAAGAAAATTAGTCACAACCACCTGTGCTACAAAGGGAGACATTTTGTTTAATTACCAAGTGGAACTTGGCTTTACAGAATTCCCAGAAGAGATGTTCTAATTTAGCTGCATTATGTTTTGTCCTTGCATCAGGTTCAATTAAAAGAATATTTCCCTTTATAGCCAACAATAAAGAACTTAGAATAGAGAGAGAAAGAGGTCAAATGGGCCGGATTTAACAAAACGCCAGACAGACAAGAATCGCCTTGCACAAGCAGCTCGAGGTCTATGATGAAAAGCTCCCAAGCTCAAGGAAAGGAGCTAAATTTCAAGAAAGGTAAATTTAATAACAGAATTTAATAATTGATATTATGTGTATGTTCTAGACCTGTGCATTAGGAGGCTTTGAATACCGCTGAATGCGGAAGAAGGTGGCCCTTCATGCCAGTCAGTTATTTTTGGAGTCTAATTTATGCTTGTAAAACAGCAACACACTAAAATCTGTGCAAATCCAGATTTTAGTGTGTTGCTGTTTCACACGTATAAATTCGGCCTGAAAATAGCAGACCGTCACAAAGGGCCGCCTTCTTCAGCATTTAGAGGTATCCGAAACCTCAGTATGTTCTATCTCAATCTTAAAAGTTAAAATAGTTAAATGTTGCATTATTGAGTATTTGGCCACTCCCACAGCACCAATTTATTCCCTTTAAAAATATACCCAGGACACCTTTAATTCACAGCGGCATGACAGCGTAGCTCTCACTGTCATTTTACTGCAGCCCTAACACTGACAACAGCAAAAGATATTGGGGAATACAAAACTGTCCATCCTGGGAAAATAGCACGTGACTGATGCAGCTGTTATTAGTGACTATAAACTAATATTGTCATATTTACTAGATATTCTACCACACTTCTACAGACCTCTGTATTGCACTTTGTAAATAATAATATCGCACCTCTTTAAACTCCTTGACTGTTTTAAAGTACAGTCGCTGCTTCTCCAGGAGATCTAGGTAGTCATCGTTCAGCTGATCGCGTCGCATCTTATTTTCCTGCTTCTTTTTTTCCATCTAAGGAATAGGGAAACAATGAAAACAAGAAGTCAGTAGACCAATCACAATCCGGCAAAGCCCAAGACTAGGCTGTTTGTATATAAACATTTTGCTGTACGTATTATGTGTATGCCTGTATGTTATCATTTACCTGTATGCATTTTGTGTTTACACACTGCTTGAGACTGGAAAATGGGAAGGTTTGGTTGGGGATGGGACCAAGTATAAACAACACTTTTCTCCACCGAAAATTTTGCCAGCCGGGTGGCATTATGAAATAGCTAGATGGGGGCAGTGTAATATTTTGTAATATATAATTTTCTGGTGTCCAATGCACAAATTATTTGCATAATTTAACATAAATGTATTTAATGATAATTTGTGCAAAACATATTGAACATTTTTAATATTTGCTCATTTAGCTTAATATTGGCTAAAAAAGTCCTGGTGAGAACACTGAACTAAAATATCTTATATCATCGAGGCAATAGTTACATGTCTAAATACAGCTTATACATGCAACCGAAGGGTAGTTTTATGTAAGTTTTAATACTTTTGTACATTTGTTACCTTGTATCTGTATTAATAAGGAGACTATACATATAACAGTTTAATGGTATGTATCCTTTGTGTATATGCAAGCATTTCTTTTTTACTTTTAATCAGGGTTTTCCACACAAAAAAAAAAAAAGTCATTCGGTTGGCATTATAAAGCAACGAGGTGGGCTAATATTACAACATGCTCTGCTTTCCAAAGCACAAATTAACCGCACAATTTAACTTACATGTATTGAATGATAATTTGAGCAATAAACATTGAAAAATGTTACTAGCTAATTATAGCTTCATATTGGATAAAATCTTAGCCAGGTGGTGCACCCATTAAAAAAGGACCTGTGGAGAACAATGTTCTATCTGTATGTATATAAGCATTTGTCTGAATATATTGTTATCTATATTGAGAACACAGCTATAATTAAAGGACCAGTAAATACAGTAGATTTACATAATCAGCGAACACTTGAGTGTTCCTTTAATAATGGCAACCCTTTAATTATTACAAATTAATGTTTTACACTATTCATCTTTCCACCTGCTGTATCCAATCTAAAACACTCTCTCCCTCTCTCTTAAATGTATTGATTTAATTTATACCTGTCATGAAAGCAAACATTATCTATATAAGTGAATGTATGGGAAAGGTCAAGGATGAACAGGAATATGTAGAATGGGATCCCTGCGTTACAGGACAAGGAATATCAAAGCACAGATGGTTAATGCACAGCTAAAGATCTTTGAATTATAATTTCTATTACATTTCGTGTCTAAGGGTGGATGGACATACTTGATGTAACTGCAAGATCTCATATCTGGCAGTGCCCTGTTTTCCTGCAACTACTCAATTTAAAATGGACAAAATTGACTACATTTTTCTCCCCTTTAATTTGTTCCCTATGATCAATTATACCCTGCTGGAGTGTATTAATATATCTTTCCTTTTTCAATACTTAAAAGGGACACTGAACCCAATTTTTTTTCTTTCGTGATTTAGATAGAGCATACAATTTTAAGCAACTCTTCTAATTTACTCCTATTATCAATTTTTCTTCATTCTCTTTGTATCTTTATTTGAGAAGCAAGAATGTAAGTTTAGATGCCAGTCTATTTTTGGTGAACAACCTGGGTTGTTCTTGCTGATTGGTGGATAAATTCACCCACCAATAAACAAGTGCTGTCCAGGGTGGGAAACAAAAATTGGCTGGCACCTTAGCTTAGATAATTAAATGAGGAAATCCCAGTGATGTGGATAACGCTAATAAACAATTAGCCCAATATTCTGAGTGCCGTAGCACAAGGTGTGCGTGAAATAATGTTTAAAAATGACCACAAAATGAGGGGAACAGAGGTAACTCACAACCGCCACTAAGATAAAATCACATAAAGTGACCACTGGAACTCACCGACCGGGAAGCCTGGTACTGTATGAAGTAGGGACAACGTCTCTGAGGCTATGACTACGGATTAAATCCGAAACGCGTAAGCCTGACAGTACGTACGTAATGCCAATCCTACGAAAGTAACTGCTGTTTTCTTCCACGCTTTTAATGTTTGTACAATAAAGATATGGATTTTATTGAAGTACAAGTGTCAGATTATCAACTATTCTAAGTCTCCTTAGCTTAGATGCCTTTTTCAAATAAAGATAGCAAGAGAACAAAGAAAAATTGATAAAAGGAGTAAATTAGAAAGTTGCTTAAAATTGCATGCTCTATCTAAATCGCAAAAGAAAAAATTTGGGTTCAGTGTCCCTTTAAGTATTGGCTACAGAAAAGCTGTGTATACTTATCCAGCAGAATAAATTACATTTCCAGCTAGAGGTAGGAGTGATAAGTAATAAAATATTACATTTTCAATCGTTCTCTCCAAGTATTGGCTTTGGCATACAGACAGAAAGAAGAGGAAGCATGTGTGTGCGTAGGTATAAAGCGATAAGGAGGTCTGATTTCCCTGCAATCTTAACCCATTTTACATACACTGTCCATTTAAGTATGTATTGGGTACTTGTAAAGCGCAGCTAATCACCATAAGGGTCTTAAGGCGCTGCTTGTTTTATCGACCTCGGAAGGATGATAGGCTGCTCGCCAGGGATCGAACCTGCAACCCTTCAACTTCAATCTGCTGAATATTAATCTTTGACATTGCTGACTATGGTTGGGAGCCAACAAATTTTGCAGTGGCGGATAGATGGGGAGCAGCGTCATTTCATTCAGGCAGCATATGCAGGTAGCAGAGTTTATTTACTGAGGCCTGAGGTGGGGTCATTATTTACAAATGTGAAAGCCTCGTTATGCTGTCAGTGGCACAATGCTGTGATGTGCAGTAATAGAAACTCTTGTGATGGTGTGAATATATAGTGCATGACAGCACAGTAAGTCTCCCAGCAAACTGTACCTTATTTCTGCTCTGTTTGATACCATCCACAATCTGTTCCATTTGTCTGAGAAATTGCTCACGGGTGCTTGAGGAGGCCATGGCTCTAAAGGACAGTAAGACAATGTAGATCATATATATTAAACATAGTACACGGTCATTGCCCAAGCACAGCACAAAGCAGCCTGCCACCTTTCTTGCTATGCAATACATAACCTCAAGTGATACATGCAAGCCAAAATAATATCAATTACTCACTGTTGGAAGTTGTCGTGAATTGAATTCAGTAAATTCACCTAAAATAATAAATACAAATTAATATTAAACTATAGGAAACTGCACAGAACCAGTCGGCTTATGTTGTTTAGCCTTAGTGCTAATGGTCAACTAAATACACAAGTGACCCATCTCTTGACATTATCCTAATGTCAGCAATAGAACACAAAGCTCGTAGAAATTACTTTGGTGTATTCGCTATAAACAGTTATCATTTAAGTAACATACAAGTCAAGCTAATGTGAACCGTTTACTCAATAACACTATTTATTTGAAATAATTTTTATTGATTTTAAGCAGTAATACAGAGTTCTACTAATTTACATGTACAAAATAAAGTCTCTTTGACACAAATCAGTAACTTCTGTCATGTAAACATTGTGATACAAAAACTGTACAGCAATGGCCTAGGCCAGGCACTTCTACATTCTGCCATTTTGGGCGTTTACCAACATATATTAAGAAATTTAACTCCCCAACCTATAAAACTCATCCCCCCACCCCCCTTCTTCCAGGCTGTTACAACATGTCTCCTCCCCACAAGAGGGTTATTATGTTTCTCTAACCTTCCTCATAACTGCCCCTTATTAAACGGGAAATGTCACCATTACCTATACTAACAACTTTCGCTACATCTCTCAAGCACTACCTCTTGTTCACTTATAGTCCACCCTGTACTCACAGGTTCTGTATCTCACCCTTCCTTAACATCCAATAAAACCATATCTTATTAAACTGCTCCAGCTGACCTTGTGACCATGCCGCCACCTCTGATAAGTGGAAGGTGTCTACTATTTTATCTGTCACTTCCTGCCATGTGGGTGTCCCTGCCTTCCAATGTCTTGCGACACATATTCTCAGGCACGTACAAAGGATTCTAATGAAGCAATTAATTGAATTGTTGAAGGGTTTCACCCTGTCGTGTAGCAATGCCTGTGATATTGTAAGTGTAACTCTTTCATTCAGAAGCTGGCTCACCAGCTTTGACAATTTTACCCAAAGTCTCTGGACCCCTGGGCAGTCCCACCACATGTGTCTAAATGTCCCCTTCTCCCGACATCCTCTATAGCAGTTACCGTCAAGTGTTGGCGCATAGTGCGCCGTTCTGGTAGGCGTAAGGTACCATCTAAATGACACCTTGATAGTATTCTCTCTCAGGTCAGCGCTGATTAAACCTTTACCTGCATCCCTCAATAAGACCTCCCATTCATCCTTCTCTCTCACTTCGCCAATATCCCTTTCCCATCTCTCCATTAGGGGTGATTTAGACCGGCCCCTCGCTCCTTGCAGTAGCAAATAAATTCGGGAGATCAGTTTTTTCCCCCTGAATGGAGCACCTAACATTCTCTCCAGATCAGTAGGTGGTGAACACCATTGTGTTGACATGTAAGTGTGTATGGATGAACTAAGCTGTAAGTATAAATACCAATGTAGGGGTTCTGGCTCTATTTTGTCTCTGATCTGATTATATGTGAGTAGTTTTGAATTCTGTAGGAAATCTGCCACTCTGTACAAACCTTTATTTTCCCATTTTCTCACCGACCTCCTCAGATCTCTAGGTATCAGAAATTTAATGGGTTTCAACAAGGACCCTGGGTCTACATAGTTGTAATCCTCTCATGGTTTTTGTCCATAAGCTTAATGCCTCCCTTATGACCGGTGATTTATATTCTTTAACTTTCAAAAGCCTCTCTTCGTCCCATATGATGTCTGCAGCCCTGTCATTTCCTGCTATTTCTGCCTCTATCTTAGGCCAAAGTAGTTCATTGTCACTCTTCCCCATTACAACCGACTGAGCTAGCCTAGAGGCCCTATAATATTCAGCCAGATTTGGAACCCCCACCCCCCCCAGTGTCTATGTTGTTTTAACACCTGTGCCGCTATCCTAGTCTTACCGTCCCCCCTTAAAAATTTAACTAAATCATCCTGTAAGGCCTCTAGGTCCTTAATTGGGACACCAATGGGTAAAGCTCGAAAAAGATACATTAATCTTGGAAGGAGGTTCATCTTGATTGCCATCAATCTGCCGTACCATGAAAAGTTCCCTTTTTTCCATTTTACCAGGTCCCCTCTAATGGCTCTGTAAATTGGGAGGTAATTTAACTTATATAAATCTGATAAGCTATCACTTAATTTGACCCCTAGATAGGTGATGTGTTTTTTCTCCCCTGCAATATCAAAGTTTAATTTGATTGTCTTTTTCGTGTGTGCTGGTAGACAAATTTGCAGTGCTTCGCACTTGGTTGTGTTAATCTTGTAGCCCGAAATTGAAGAAAACTCTTCTAAGGTTTTGTATAAGTGTGGGAGTGAATGCAAGGGTCTGGTCAAAGTTAGTAATACGTCGTCCGCAAACAACATTAATTTATATTCTGAGTCTGCCACCCGTACTCCCGAGATGTTTGTCTCGTTCCTGATATAAGAGGCCAGTGGCTCTATGCAAAGGGCGAATATCAGTGGCGACAGTGGGCATCCCTGCCTAGTCCCATTAAAGATTGTTATTTGTCTGGATGTGTGACCCGCCGCCCCTACTACCGCTGTTGGGTCAGAATAAATGCCCCTAAGTGCTTGTACAAAGGTCCCCTTGAACCCCATATCCTCGAGTACTTTAAACATGAAACTCCAGTCTACCCTGTCAAACGCTTTTTCTGCGTCTAGTGACAGGAATAGAGCTGGAGTCCCCACTGTGCTCACAAAATCTAACAGAGTGATAGCTCTTCTAACGTTATCTGGGGCCTCTCTGTTTTGTATAAAACCCACCTGATCTTGGTGGATCAATGTGGGCAAAATCACCTTTAATCTATTTGCCATTACTTTGGTGAAAATTTTGATATCGTGATTTAACAGGGAAATCGGCCTGTAATTCTGACAAAACTTGTTATTTTTCCCCCCTTTTGGAATCACTATAATTTTTGCCTTAAGTGTCTCCCTAGGTATCTCCCATCCATCCATTATACCATTACAAAAGTTGACCAAATGGGGTACCAACTCTTTTTTGAAAAGTTTATAATACTCCCCTGTCAGTCCTTCAGGACCTGCAGCCTTACCAGATTTTAAATCCATAATTACCTTTAAGACCTCTGAACTATTTATTTTCTTGTTGAGACTCTCTAAATCATCCTCCGTGATTTTTGGCAGTTTCGCTTTTTCTAAAAAGTTTCTCGTTTTAGCGGCTATATCACCTAATCCTAATTTGTTCCCGTCGTACAGTTTCTCATAATACGTTGCAAAGCTATCTGATATTTTTTGTGGGTGTGTAGTGAGTTCTCCCTCATCTGTATAGAGCTTAGGAATGGAGAAAAAATTATTCCTTTCTCTCAATTTATATGCCAGAAATCTGTCGGGTTTGTTGGCATAGACAAAATAGTGAGCCCTCAGCCGCAGGGCCGCCCTAACAGAGGCGTCATTTAAAATCTTTGCCAACTCCCTCCTCTTTGCTAATAGTAGTGTGTAATTGTGGGTGGATGTATTGCGCTGATGATTCATCTCTAACTGTTCAACTTCTCTCTGTAGGGTATCAACCAATTTTGCTGTCGCTTTAGATTTAATTGACTTTTCTTTTATAAACAGACCTCTAATATATGGCTTACGTGCCTCCCAAATCACCAGTGGGTTATTAACCGAACCAGTATTCACGTCCCAATATTCCTTGAGTGCCCTCTGTGCCTTCCTGAAAATCTCTGGATCCCTTAACAGTACCGGATTATATGTCCATGAGCGCTGTCTAGTGAAGTCAATGAGATTCGTCAGTTCTGCATAGACCAGGGAATGGTCCGACCAGACACAAGCCTGAGTGCCCACCCTCACTAATGAGGGCGATATAATTTGGCTAACATATATGTAGTCCAGAGTGGTGTAAAGTTTATGTGCTGGGGAATAATAAGTGTAGTCATGATCTTGTCTGCCTACCGCCTCCCAAGTGTCCACCAGACTGTGCTCATCAAGTGCGTTTTTAATGGATTTAACTATGCTATTGTGTCTGTGTTGTTTGCTTGTGAGTGTGGTTTTCCCTGTTCCTTCCTTAGCGGTCATTGTAACGTTAAAGTCCCCGGCCAGGATCACTCTAGTCTGTGACCACTGTGTAAGTAGGGAAGATACTTTGGTAAAAAAAGCATTTTGGGTCTCGTTAGGGGCATAAACATTACATAGCGTCACATTTGAGCCCTGAATTGTCCCCTGCACTATAACATAACGTCCGTCTTTATCTGTAATTACCCTATCAGTTACTAGGTCAAGAGATCTATGTATCAATATCGTGACCCCCCTTTTTTTCGAGTCAGAGGTTGAATGGAAATGATGGGGAAAATGGTGCGACCAAAACTTAGGGATAGATGACTTCACAAAATGGGTCTCTTGTAAGAATATGATTTTGGCCTTCACTCTTAAGATATTGGGCCAAAGCAGTTCTCCTCTTAGTGTCCGTGTTCAACCCCCTAACATTGTGAGTAAGTATAATTGTGTTGTTTGGTGTCATTTTACAATACCTTCTCCTCCCTGTCCCTTCTCATCCCCTATAATCCCTAGACCCTCAATTTGAACATCAAATTTACCTCTAGGAGACCCAGCCTGGAAGAATAAAAACAAAAACGAACAATAACATTTTATAAAAACAGTAAATACGCCAGTCTCACTTAAATAAAACATCAAGATAGACTTAAAAAGCAGCCAAATATTTATCTTCTATATTGAACCTTAATGGCGCACATTTCAACATAGCCAGTTCCGCAACCTTATTAGTAGTGACCTTCTAGTGATATGAGGACCATAGTCTTTTTCAGTTCCACAACTTAGTTCAACATTAAATAACATTCTCCTTCGGAGATTAAGTCCTCAGTCCAACAAAAACAATTAACACAACCTGCAAGAAAAACATAACATTAACAACTGTGAATACTCATCTGTCCGGCGCTCTTGCTCCAGCATGTCCTTCTCATCTTGGTCGTGCAAGTCCCGCACGGCTATGCCTAAAAGCAGAGCACCCTAGAGCTTCATACATCTTGCACACTGTAATAATGAAACAGAAAAAGGAAAAGGAAAAAAAGGGTTTCTGTCTCTTTATGTCTTCCTTTTCTTTTCGGGGACACGTGTCCATTTCCTTTGAGCTGGTATTCTGTTACCCTCTTCACCCCCTGCGGAGGGTCTTTGCTGTTGAAAGGATGGCGGGTCCAGTTTCATCCTTCTGCAAGTCTCTGAAATCTCTGCTTGGTCCCTTATTGAAATGATTTTGTTTTCCCAAGAGATGTGCAAAGCAAATGGGAATCCCCATCTATATGGGACTTGATTTTTCCTCAACAGGGCTGTGAATGGGCGAAGTGCTCCTCTTCTCTGTAGTGTTCTAAGACATAAGTCCTGAAAGAACTGGACTACATTGCCCTGATGCTTATATGTCGGGTTTCTGCGTGCCGCCACCATTATTTCCTCTTTCTCTTGGAACCTGAGCATCCGATTTATAATATCCCTAGGCGGGTCATCACCTTTAGGTTTCGGCCTGAGTGCCCTGTGAGCCCTTTCTATTTGGAATTTCTCCTCGTCTTCAACTCCTGTAATACCTTGGAATAGATTGAGTAGATACATATTTAGTTCTTTTGGGGTCACCGATTCAGGGACACCTTTCAGGCGTATATTGCAGCAGTGACTGTGGTTTTCGAGATCTTCGAGTTTGTCGTGTATATCATCCAGTTCTTTCTGCTGAGCTGTCGTTTGAGTTGTAATATCATTCAGGCCTTCCACTAGAGAAAAACAGCTTTATAAATGCCAGTAGTAATCATAAAAAGAGCTGGATAGAAAATGTTCCCTATAGCCAATATCTAAGAGTTAGGAGAAATTGTAGTAACATGAGGGATTTTGAAAATGAAGCGAGAATTCTAGATGACAAGTTCATTGAGAAAGGGTATAAAAACAGTTTATTACAAACTGCTAAATCACGAGCATTAAATCAAGATAGAAAAGATCTACTAAAATATAAAAATAATACAATAAAGAATAAAGTCACGGGGGAACAAAAAGAGAATAGCGATATTAATAAAGATGCAAAATTTATCACTACTTTCACTGAGGGTTCACACCTAATTCAAAAATTTTTGAATAAACACTGGCCAATCTTAAGAGCTGACCCAATTCTAGGATCCACGTTGAATGAATATCCAAAAATTATATACAAAAAAAGCAGGAACTTAAAAAATATTTTAGCACCCAGTAAATTAAAGAGCATTACTACTACCAATAGTAATAACAGCAACTGGTTATCCAACCAAAAAGGGACAAAAAGATGCGGTAAATCCAGATGTAGTATGTGTACTCATATTAATCCCTCTATTAAATTCAGTAATCCAGGTCATTCTCAGGAATTTGAAATCACATTTAAAAATAATTGTGATGCTATATATGTAGTATATCTCCTCACCTGTGGGTGTGGCCTAAAGTATGTAGGCCGTACTAAAAGTAAAATAAGAAGACGCTTTAGTGAACACCTATACAATCTTAAAACTGAATTAATGAAACACAGTGTATCAAAACACTTCGTAGAGACTCATAACTGTGACCCTAGGTCCCTAAAAATTCAGGTCATTGATTGGATACCACCATCAGTGGATAATAGACTACTACAATTAAGAAAGCAAGAAACATACTGGATATATAAATTAAATAGCTCAGTACCAAAAGGGTTAAACGTAGATCTAGATATTCAGGCTTTTATGTGATTAAGACACATTCAGATAGATCTAATATAAATTTTAGGGTTTTAAACTGAATCTTTTATACTTTCTACATTTTAATTTGTTTAAAAAAAAAAATATTTTAAACAATTATAGGCGAGTTTTAAAATATTTTGATAAAGATAGGAATATCAATTAATAGATAGTAAGTGTAAAATCAGAATTTCCTAAGATCGTATCTATTAAAGTTAATATGATAGATTATACAGTTTTTAAAAAAATGAATTTTTCATTAATTTTAGAACTCACGATGTATTTAGGTATTCGAGTGTTTATATGCATTATAGTATTATTTTGAAAATGTATTTATGATTTTCTTATCGTAACTTTTAAGATAATTTTTTTCTGCAAGGTTCGTTGTTCATATGTTTCCAATGCCAAATTTAGATACTTTGTTGAAGTGTGTATATAATGGAATGTTATTGATATATATGTAACAGATGGCTATTATTTTATGGAATCATATGTGAAGCATAGAGACTATTCCAGTTAACAGACTGTGCTCAATATCGGAGTTTGGACAGTCTCCGGCAACGTCACTACTGAGACCGCACTGATTGGTTGTTTCAACCTGGGGGCGTTATTGTTACAAACCAAAAAAAGCCCGCGAGTGCTCAGTCACCAAACCAGACTATCACCTCTTGAGAAAGCCCGACCGGCGTCGGGGGAAACGCGTTGAGGATCAAGGACCAACATTTCCATTAAACTTCAGAGAAAGAACTCTGTCTTTGCAAACGATCAACCCGCTGTTACCCTTCACAGACTTGGATGACACTTCAGGGTAAAAAACGAACCGCATACTGAAATTGCAGGATTGCAGGTGTGAGCGGTGTTCTTGGAAGGAAGCATAAGACAGTCTCTTTCAGCAGCAGCTGGAAAGGTTACTCTACAGGCTCAATTCATTTTTAATCTTGTAAAGGCATATTGTTAGCGCTTATTTTGTTGTTAATAAATTCTATCACTTGAATCGGAGGATGCGCTTTTTCTTTTCTTTTTTTCTTAGATTTCTGCATTTTTCATCTGAAGCACAAGAGGCAACAGATCAAAGAGCAGCACCCGACACAAGCTTACTTATCATTGGATACTTTGCCTGCAGTGTGTAACACTTTACTGTGATCTACTAACAAGGAAAAAAGGAAAATAAATCAAAGTGAACTGTGACAAATCAATACAATATTTGTATTTTCTGGACAGACCTATTTCCTTCCTTGGGCGTCAGGTTGTATATCTCCTTAGCATAATAGCATAATACAATATATGATATAATAACAAGGTATATATGAGCTTTATCTAATTTTTATATACGAGCTTAGCTTTTAACATAAATAAGCCGGTTAGTATTACTTACAGCTTTATATAGACAATTATCATCTCTGTTGTTTTTACTTTTTACATTATTTTGGGATTCTGTGTGACGCACGTAGAGCGCCTGTATATTTCTATTCCGTAGGCCTTCCACTAGTGCTTCTCCGCTTTCTTCAAGAGAGTCCACTCTAGAGCCTAATTCACCCACTTCCTGCTTAAGTTCCGTCAGACTATTAGTGACTGTATTCTGGAGTGTTTCAATTTTCTCAAGAAGTCTCTCAAAATTTGTGGAAATGTCTTGTTTTGACACCAGTTGTTCCAGGTCAGCTCTGGTTAGGGGTTCATGGTGACTCGCTCCCCCGTGGGGGTTTGTGTCATTATCTCCGTCTCTGTCTGATTGGGGTGAATGTTGTTCTGGCGATTTCTCCCCTCTGTTAGCTTTGAAAAAGATGGGTGCCGTAGACTGCTTGGCAACAGGTGTTGCTTTAATGTTCCTTTTGGAGGTCATTATCACGGCTTCCCAGTAGCCTGGCAATATCTTTCTTTTGTAGGTTCCAGCTATTACACCTACAACAGTCTTTTAACCTCTTTAGTGCCCTTTGTTATCACACTCAGCGTTGTTCAAATTAAAGCAGACATATATATCAGCTCCCCCTGTCTACTGAAGGAAGTCTTAGTAGTTTACAGTCCCTCTTCTGGCCCTCTTCAGATATTTAGTGTCACATTCCTTGGGTTGTGCATCATCTTAGAACTCACTGATGAGAAGTGTCAAATTTGCTCATTTTTCTCCCTGCAGCCCTTTTACATTATTCCTCGGTATTTTCCCTGCTGGTTCTTAGTAGCTGCAGCCCTTCCATAATAGATGCAGGCCTCTCTGTGGACCTCTGCCTGCAGCGAATTCACCCATCACATTTGCGGTGTTACCCGCTAATCAGATTAGCCCTTACTGTGTGGCCCCACGTGTGGACACCCACTACCTCTCAGAAAAACATCACCGCTTACTTGCGGCAGTCGCCACTACTCACTTCTTCACCTTTCGGCTTAGCCCGGCACCGCTTTACAAGCAGAAAGTTTTATCAGGTCGCCACGTGGCCTTTTATCATGGCCGCTGTCTCCCTGTATCCGCTTCACTTCTTGAGCTGTTTCCCTGCCGGGTATTATGTGCGGCACTCCGCCGCAAGTCTCACTCTGCTCTGACCGTCTGGGCTCACCCCCGATCCTCTTATAGCCGGCTTACATGAGGCTATCTGCTCATAAACGCCTATAAGCTTACTTGGCTGCCTGGAGCTTCACCTTTATGCGGCCATTCCGCTCTCCCTCCAGGCTCCCTCAATAACACTATTTAAAGGGACACTGAACCCAATTTTTTTTCTTTCGTGATTCAGATAGAGCATGCAATTTTAAGCAACTTTCTAATTTACGCCAATTATCAATTTGTCTTCGTTCTCTTGCTATCTTTATTTGAAAAAGAAGGCATCTAAGCTTTTTTTTGGTTCAGACCTGTGGACAGCACTTTTTAATTGGTGGATTAATTTATCCACCAAACAGCAAGAACAACCCAGGTTGTTCACCAAAAATGGGCCGGCATCTAAACTTACATTCTTGCATTTCAAATAAAGATACAAATAAAATGAAGAAAATTCGATAAAAGGAGTAAATTAGAAAGTTGCTTAAAATTGTATGCTCTATCTAAATCACAAAAGATAAAATTTGGGTTCAGTGTCCCTTTAAGGCTCAGCTCTGATATCACACATAGCCATTAAGATCTGGCAATGATCACAAGTCAACTGTGAGTGCATTTTGATTTTAATAAACAAACATTTTTTTACAATACACATGCAATATAATCTGTCTGGTATAGTTAAAGGTTTGATTTGACAAACATTGTGCCTGCTCAGCCAGCCAGCAGTGGGAAGTATTCATTAGCAATGGTGCAAAATGGTGTTTCAATGCAAATGTATGGAGAACATGTATATAATGTTCTGTGCACAGTAAAAGCTTACACTGTAACAGTAACACGTTTTACTAGAAGCATTTTGCACATAAGTTGTATGTCCTTTTAAGACAATGTGATATACATAGACAGACAAGCAGGTCTCCAGGCCAGCTGTCACTATAAATACAGTGTATACAACACCGTATTCGGTTGTGCTTTGCTCACCTCTTTCTCCAGATAAACTTTCTTGTCATCCAGTGTGTTATACAAAGTGAAGAACTGTTTGGTCTCCTTGTGTGTGGCCGAGACTATAAGAAACGGGAGAGGATAATACAGGTAATATGCAGCCATGTTTAAATGTATTCCATAACATTCAGCGTAATAAAAGACACAAAGCACTATGCAATAACAGAGATCAATCATTTTCCAGACCAGATCATTCTTGAAATGTTTAAGCACGTTTCAGTCTGGTTTATAATGCCTGTGCATGAACCTATTTTATTTGTCCACTTCTTTACACAAATTAAGCACACAGGACCAGATTACAAGTAGAGCGATATCTTAACGCGTGCCTGTAAAAAAAACTGCACAAAGTAGTTATAAGGAGTTAAAGCGAGGAGATGTAGGGTATAAGAAAAAAAAAAAATGGCACTGAAAGTGCCTTTACATGGAAGTCAATGGGGGGCTGTGTTTTTGCTATAAATATAGATATGTATATGCTTATATACACATATATATATATATATATATATATATATATATATATTTATGTGTTAATATGTGTATGTATGTATATATATACATACATACATATACACACACATATACCTATAAACACATATGTATATATTTATATACATATATATTCATTTAATGCTGTACAAATTGCTCCCTGCATTGCGCTAGTTGGTTTGCCGTGTCCATCGACATCAGAACAAGACTCCCATTGAAGCCTATGGAAGCATGCTTTTGTGAGTACAAGGCTTCCGGTAGGGTTGCACCGATACTGATACCAAGTATTTGCACGAGTACTTGTACTTGTGTAAATGCTCCGATACTTAAAGGGATAGGAAAGTCAAAATTAAACTTGCATGATTCAGATAGAGCATGTAATTTTAAGACACTTTTAAATTCACTTCTATTTTCAAATGTGCTTCATTCTCTAAGTATCCCTTGTTAAAAAATGAATACGCACATATCATACACTAGTGGGAGCTGCTGCTAATTGGTGCCTGCACACATTTGTCTCTTTTGATTGGCTAAATAGATATTTTCAGCTTCCTGTCAGTAGTGCAATGCTGTCTCTTCAGCAATGGATAACAAAAGAATGAAGAAAATTTGATAATAGAATTTAAGTGGAAAGTTGTTAAAAATATTATGTTCTATCTGAATCATAAAAGAAAATTTTGGGGTTTACTATCTCTTTAAACTGATACCTTCAGATCTTCAGCGCGAGGGTGGTTTCCGGAAGTGCCAATCAGTGGATTAAGTTAATTCCTATTAACACTATCCTACAATTATAGGACTAGATTTTGATTACATTTGATTGGTAAGCTTTACCAATACTCACATTTCCAACTCCCTAGACTTTAATGGAGTTGGACATGTAATGAGAGCATTGGTAAAGCTTACCAGTCAAATGTAATCTAGCTCATAGTGTTGTTCCCCATGATTAAACAGTGCACTGTTATATTTTTTACTGTATTGCACTTGTGGTTGGTTGTGGATTTTACATTTGTTTATTATTGTTATTATTAATATATTTTATTGTAATATTTTTATTTATAAACATGTTCTGTGAAATTTCTTTGAGTTTTTACAACTTTGTGACAACAAGCAAATAAAACTTATTTTTTCATAATGTCTTTTGAGATACTGTTCTTCATAATTATAAAGAAACTATCTTAAATCATTAGTCTGAATTGTGCTTGGGAAACTGTCACATGACATAAAAAAAAAAAAAAAGTATCGGTAATTGGTATCAGCGAGTATTTGAAAAAAATGGTATCGGTGCAACCCTAGCTTCCGGGCTATGCAAACGTGAGGTCCTGTTTACCTGACTTGTAGTACCCAGCACACATTTACTAGCGGTGGTATTACTGAGTGGAGCACAAATATCGTGCTAGCATAAGCGCAATATTGCGATCCACTAGTAATCTAGCCCACAGTGTCATATAAGACTATACGTTTAGAATAAACATATTAATATAATGCATAGTATTTATTCACCTTAAAAAATAAACCTAACTTGTTCTCAGGGTGATCATCAGCCTTTTAATTGGGTACTATTCCTAAGTTTAAAGACATAAATATTAGTGAAAAATTAAGACAACGAAGTACTAGAAATGGGGAAATGCACACTTGTCTGCCTTAAATGTCTTTATTATTTTTTTAAATGATTCCATCAAAGATGTACGCTCTTAAAAGGATATATAATAAGAGACTCTTTTTAACAAAGAATTTGTTCCGCCACTTCCAACAGAATGTCAGTCATGTGGAAGTAGATGAAACGTATGCCAAAATAGTAAATGAAACTTGTGAAATCTGGTAAATTCTACTACTAAAGTGAAAAAAGAAAAGACCTATTTAGCCATGTATATGTAGTAGCTCAATGTTAAAGACCTTCATCTGCCTTTTTTTCCTGAGACCTCATATCTTTGAGCCCTTATAACTTTTCTGTGCAATATTTTTTTTTTAATAATTTTTATCAGATAGTGTTATTATGAGTGTAAGTGTACTTTGGACCTTTGTTTCGCGAAACAGCTCTGAGGACACGGTTATCATTCTAGAGTAAATTGTGATTGCGCTCAATTGATCGCGTTTACTTTCAAATTGTAATACCAGCGCAATTTAACCTGCACGCAAACTATTGTGAGAACCCGATATCGCTTGCATGCAAACGTTTGTGCTCCACTCATAATCTGGCCCTAAGGGTTTAAATGCTGCTAAAGAGTAAAAGAAAGAGAAAACGTGCACATTCTACAGCTAATCCCACACAAAGGCATAAAAGCTTATCAGCCAGTTATCAGCTTTAGCAAGATCCTAGCAATAAGAAGCAGATTATTATTAACTATTTATCTTCCTTTTAGCACTGGTGCATTATTTTTATTACCATGCACTAAGTTAAAACTTTAACACATTTCAGTGCGTATGGCTTTTAGTTTGCTGCTAATTTAAACTCAGTCTTGCCTTTTAACAGAGATGAAGTTTAAGAAACAAAACCAAAATCCATGATACTCAGAGAACAAATCTGCAACTGCTGTATATAATATATCCTACCTTGTCCGTACAATTCAATAAACCTCTTCTGGTATTGCGTTAATTCAGCACGGCTGGGAACTTCATCAATTTTGCGCTGCAGAATAGCAATTTCTCTGTTCCGTCGAGCCTGAAAAAGTTGTATTTTGAAACTCTTTAAAATACATAGACATTTATATATGTCACCCCTAGATGAGGTTAAAACATGGGTATTTTTAAGAAAAGGCTAGTATTTAAACAATATTTTTTTTTTTTGGGGGGGGTATGCAAACATATATGGATTAGGACTTTACAAATACAGATTTTTCATTAAAAGAGGAATACTAGGAAAATAGTTTATAATTTAAGGTTAGAGGGAATATATAAAAGCAATTTATTAATAAAAAGGTAGTAAATACGACTTCCGGTGGGCGGACCTAGAAGATGGCAGCAGGAACCCTTAGCTCTGCAGAAATCCTCAGCTAATATCTGCAAATTTGCCTTTTTTCTACGCCATCTGCATCTCACTTGACAGGCAAGCTGTCCGTGAACCTTAAGCAGATAGAGGCCTCTCAATCACTTCTCCCCTGGAAGTCAGTTGACTAAATTAAAGTCCTTAAGGGATTGTTGCCTGATACAGATTCTCCGATATAGCTCCAATGACAGTAGCTATGCTAACTAAGGATAACCAGGTACAAGATGTACTCTCTACTCTAAAGACCCTTCTCCTTCCAGGGTTCACTAGACTGGATGCAGCCATGCAGCGCTTACTGTTTGAGACGCAGGCTTCTAAGCCGCCATCTTTGAGGGCTGACCGCCATCACCTTACAGAGCCTCTGCAGCGCAGAGATGGTTCGAGTGAAACGCAGGCACCTACAAACCTAGAGCAAGGCAGGCAAGAAGTGGAAACTGCCGCTGGGTTCTTTAAAAAAATGAGTCTACCTATTATCTTGGGCACGCAAATAAACAACAGCTTACAAGATGATACCGCACCACAACATGGAGGACAGCATCTCCGGCGGAAAGATAGTGATCTGTGGAAAACGGCTGTGGCTTCTCCCTCGCTGCATCTGCGACCCTCACGCTGCCACCTTGCCCTATTCAATTAGCTTTTCACTACTCCTTACAGACTCAAAGCTGCTTACAGGAGCAGACACGATCCCCACATATCCGAAACCGGACAACAGCCCGCCCAAACAACCGGTATGTTGGGAACAAACAGGCTTGTTCAAACACAGTTTATTAGAGGGAGTCGGCTGGGCCTCCGCTGTCCTACTGGAGTCGGTTGATGCACGGACTTACGGAGGTGACGCTGGTGGCACAGTATTAGGCCATATAAGGTTTCTCTTCATAGTCACTGCTGGACTTGTCTCTGTTGCAAACGGTTAACACCTATGTGAATCTGAACTCGCAGTGGCCCTTGACTCTGGCCCGGTTGGCCACCTGTTTTGTTTAAAACTGTTCTAAATTGTTGTTAGCGTGTTTCACGGTACCCGCTGCAAAGCCGTGTCTATGCAGACACATGTGTTTATTCCCCTTTTGCGCGCATATGACTAACATTGTGGGCACAGTGGGGATTGATCAAAACGGGACATTGAATACTGCCACCTACACTAACTTTGGACTGCATAATTCTCCTATGCTATATAGACGCTGCAGCTCTCCCAATATTTGCCGCAAAGCTATGTTTATTCAGTCATACTTGTATGTGAAACAAATTATATGCATTTCTTGTGTAGGCAGATGGTTTTTAGTTATAGGCACTGTAGTTATTTTTGATAGTTTTTCTGTTTATTGCCATCGTTTACATCGCAGTATGTTTTCTCATTTACTTATTTTATTTTATATATTCAGTCTTGTCAATGTTAGAGCCCAGGTTGCTTGTATATATAAACTTGGAACCGTGTACTTACTCAGATAGTGGATGTACTGCTTGTTAGAAGCATTTTGTTTTTTATTATATTCTAACAGCTGACAATTTAGCTCTTTCAATACTATGCTTACCAGCCATATCATTGGGAAAGTACAGCACATTAGCAAGTTGTTGTTTAGTAGATTCCCACTAACAAGGTCCCAATTTGAGTTTACAGTTTTATTTGTATCGTAACTTTAAGTGGTTTACATCTCACTCACACGAGTTTACTAACAACATGGCCCCTCCTAATTTTACTTTTATTAGACATTTATGTGTAGAGTATAAGGTTTATGCAAACTTTTGTTTAATACTTATCCATATAATACCTGCTCATATACAGACTCCAGCCTAACCTTAGCGTCACATATGTTTGGATAGTCTCAGTGGCCTATGTACCATACATACTTATAGGGGTTTATTATACAAAGGCAAACCTCTTTGTTAGTGATTAACACAGATTCTGAGAGTTTGTTACAGATATGAATATCTAGGGGATACCGCAGTACTTTATGATTTTTAATTAACGCAACCAATTATCCTTGCAGTTTACTTAGTCCTCCATATAGCACAGTACTCTACAACAATGCCAGGCTACAATGCCCATATTTATGCTAACACTTCTATAAATGCAACTCGCTGAATAAATGATAGCCATGTCGACTCTAGTGGCAAGAGCAAAGCTTTAATTTGCTATAAACATAAACGCATACTAATGCAAAAAGCTGTTTGGACCTTGAAACTCTAGTCTCAAATTGTTCCAAGAAATAGATTTCTCTCCAATCTATACACTCTGACCATAAACTGCCACCAGGGCTAATGTATGCTCATTCATTTCCTATGTTAAACAGGATTGCAGTATCTCCAAAAATCAAGGTCAAATATCTCACTTAAATAGACAAAACTGTCTCAAACTGGTGGCTATAACTCCTCACTATTGTGGTATATGTAGCTTGGATGTTGTCACAGCCCATTCATATAGCTATGCTTATTGAGACCTAGTAGTGAGCATTTCAATGTCAGTGAATGGTCCCCTCCCCATACCTTGGGTCTTCTGAATATTGATAAATGAGTTAGTTATTGTTAGTGGGTGTTTTTTGGGGTTTTTCAATTTTTTTTTTGTTTTTTTGTTTTTTTTTTGTTTGGTTATTAGTTGTTAGTTTAAATAACACAAAATCCCAACATTGTGGTACAAGCACATATCTGTTGGAGTGCTTGATGATATATTGAGTACTATCCAACTTAACTTAATTGAGCCCTTTATTTATCTATAAATATATGCCAATGCATGATGCCTTTTTTTTCTTTTTATTGTCCTGTCTTTGTTCTCTGTTTTTTTCTATGCATCTAACTCACCCTGTGAGGTGTGATGATGTTACACTATGTATGATTGTACCCTTTGTTGGTTATAAATAAAATATAAAAAAAAAAAAAGGTAGTAAATACATCCATCCAATAGACGTTATAGGGACAAATACACAAAGTGAATTCAAAATTCCCTAATATTAACATAAAGCTATCAAAATATGGGGTGGCTAGTTGGACAGTTCCTTGTCCAGGGGTTATGAACAGAATCTAAAGGTTACCCTCATTCTTACTTCTGTTCACCCCAGACTAAGTCCCTCTTTTCTCTCCAGTTTGGTTGGGTTTTGAAGACTTTGGTGCTTGATTTTCCCCTAATCAGGGTTTACTTGCACTTTGGTATGTGGGAGCTCCGGTTATCACTTCAATTACTTGCTTTAACAAGGCTGGTTAGCAACCACTTCCAGCAAGGTAGAGGATCCTCCTATGGGTGCTAACATATTTCCCTGATCGTAGGTTACATATGCTTGTATATACATTAGATTTCATCAGGTGCACGAGTGTGCACAGTTTTAAGTAACTAATTAGTTTGTAGTACAAGATGTTCAGGCCTTCATGGGTACTGATTAGTCATTTTGTTTCTTAGCTTTATTCTAACCCCCAGCTCATAATGTCTCCAATGCAAAAACATAATTTATGCTTACCTGATAAATTTATTTCTCTTGTAGTGTATTCAGTCCACGGATCATCCATTACTTATGGGATATATTCCCCTCCCAACAGGAAGTTGCAAGAGGATCACCCAAGCAGAGCTGCTATATAGCTCCTCCCCTCACACGTCATATCCAGTCATTCGACCGAAACAAGACAAGAAAGGAGAAACCATAGGTGCAGTGGTGACTGGAGTTTTAATTAAAATTTAGGTCTGCCTCAAAAAAAGACAGGGCGGGCCGTGGACTGAATACACTACAAGAGAAATAAATTTATCAGGTAAGCATAAATTATGTTTTCTCTTGTTAAGTGTATTCAGTCCACGGATCATCCATTACTTATGGGATACCAATACCAAAGCTAAAGTACACGGATGATGGGAGGGACAAGGCAGGAACTTAAACGGAAAGAACAACTGCCTGTAGAACCTTTCTCCCAAAAACAGCCTCCGAAGAAGCAAAAGTGTCAAATTTGTAAAATTTTGAAAAGGTATGAAGAGAAGACCAAGTCGCAGCCTTGCAAATCTGTTCAACAGAGGCCTCATTCTTAAAGGCCCAGGTGGAAGCCACAGCTCTAGTGGAATGAGCTGTAATTCTTTCAGGAGGCTGCTGTCCAGCAGTCTCATAGGCTAAACGTATTATGCTACAAAGCCAAAAAGAGAGAGAGGTTGCCGAAGCTTTTTGACCTCTCCTCTGACCAGAATAAACGACAAACAGGGAAGAAGTTTGACGAAAATCTTTAGTTGCCTGTAAATAGAACTTCAGGGCACGGACTACGTCCAGATTGTGCAAAAGTCGTTCCTTCTTTGAAGAAGGATTAGGACATAATGATGGAACAACAATCTCTTGATTGATATTCCTGTTAGAAACTACCTTAGGTAAGAACCCAGGTTTAGTACGCAGAACTACCTTGTCTGAATGGAAAATCAGATAAGGAGAATCACAATGTAAGGCAGATAACTCAGAGACTCTTCGAGCCGAGGAAATAGCCATTAAAAACATAACTTTCCAAGATAAAAGCTTAATATCAATGGAATGAAGGGGTTCAAACGGAACACCTTGAAGAACTTTAAGAACTAAGTTTAAGCTCCACGGCGGAGCAACAGTCTTAAACTCAGGCTTAATCCTAACCAAAGCCTGACAAAAAGCCTGAACGTCTGGAACTTCTGCCAGACGTTTGTGTAAAAGAATAGACAGAGCAGAAATCTGTCCCTTTAACAAACTAGCAGATAAGCCCTTTTCTAAACCCAATTGTAGAAAAGACAATATCCTAGGAATCCTAACCTTACTCCATGAGTAACTCTTGGATTCGCACCAATATAAATATTTACGCCATATCTTATGGTAAATTTTTCTGGTAACAGGTTTTCGAGCCTGTATTAAGGTATCAATAACCGACCCCGAGAAGCCACGCTTTGATAGGATCAAGCGTTCAATCTCCATGCAGTCAGCCTCAGAGAAATTAGATTTGGATGGTTGAAAGGACCCTGAATTAGAAGGTCCTTCCTCTGAGGCAGAGACCATGGTGGACAGGACGACATGTCCACTAGGTCTGCATACCAGGTCCTGCGTGGCCACGCAGGCGCTATCAGAATCACCGATGCTCTCTCCTATTTTATCTTGGCAATCAGTCGAGGTAGCAGCGGAAATGGTGGAAACACATAAGCCATGTTGAAAACCCAAGGGGCTGCTAGAGCATCTATCAGCGCCGCTCCCGGGTCCCTGGACCTGGATCCGTAACAAGGAAGCTTGGCATTCTGGCGAGACGCCATGAGATCCAGTTCTGGTTTGCCCCAACGATGAATCAGTTGAGCGAAGACCTCCGGATGAAGTTCCCACTCCCCCGGATGAAAAGTCTGGCGACTTAGAAAGTCCGCCTCCCAGTTCTCCACGCCTGGGATGTAGATCGCTGACAGGTGGCAAGAGTGAGACTCTGCCCAGCGAATTATCTTTGAGACTTCTAACATCGCTAGGGAACTCCTGGTTCCCCCTTGATGGTTGATGTAAGCCACAGTCGTGATGTTGTCCGACTGAAATCTTATGAACCTCAGTGTTGCTAACTGAGGCCAAGCTAGAAGAGCATTGAATATTGCTCTCAACTCCAGAATATTTATTGGGAGGAGTTTCTCCTCCTGAGTCCACAATCCCTGAGCCTTCAGGGAGTTCCAGACTGCGCCCCAACCTAGAAGGCTGGCATCTGTTGTTACAATCGTCCAATCTGGCCTGCGAAAGGTCATCCCCTTGGACAGATGGACCCGAGAAAGCCACCAGAGAAGAGAATCTCTGGTCTCTTGATCCAGATTTAGTAGAGGGGACACATCTGAGTAATCCCCATTCCACTGACTTAGCATGCATAATTGCAGTGGTCTGAGATGCAGGCGCGCAAATGGTACTATGTCCATTGCCGCTACCATTAAGCCGATTACTTCCATGCACTGAGCTACTGACGGGCGTGGAATGGAATGAAGGACACGGCAAGCATTCAGAAGCTTTGATAACCTGGACTCCGTCAGGTAAATCTTCATCTCTATAGAATCTATAAGAGTACCCAGGAAGGGAACTCTTGTGAGTGGTAATAGAGAACTCTTTTCCACGTTCACCTTCCACCCATGCGACCTCAGAAATGCCAGAACTATCTCTGTATGAGACTTGGCAATTTGAAAACTTGACGCTTGTATCAGAATGTCGTCTAGGTACGGAGCCACCACTATGCCTCGCGGTCTTAGCACCGCCAGAAGTGAGCCCAGAACCTTTGTAAAAATTCTTGGGGCCGTAGCTAACCCGAAGGGAAGAGCTACAAACTGGTAATGCCTGTCTAGAAAGGCAAATCTTAGGTACCGATAATGATCTTTGTGAATCGGTATGTGAAGGTAGGCATCCTTTAAGTCCACTGTGGTCATGTATTGACCCTCTTGGATCATGGGTAGGATGGTTCGAATAGTTTCCATTTTGAATGATGGAACTCTTAGGAATTTGTTTAAGATTTTTAGGTCCAAGATTGGTCTGAAGGTTCCCTCTTTCTTGGGAACCACAAACAGATTTGAGTAAAATCCTTGCCCTTGTTCCGTCTGCGGAACTGGGTGGATCACCCCCATTACTAAGAGGTCTAGTACACAGCGTAGAAATGCCTCTTTCTTTATTTGGTTTGCTGATAATCTTGAAAGATGAAATCTCCCTTGTGGAGGAGAAGCTTTGAAGTCCAGAAGATATCCCTGAGATATGATCTCTAACGCCCAGGGATCCTGGACATCTCTTGCCCAAGCCTGGGCAAAGAGAGAAAGTCTGCCCCCCACTAGATCCGTTTCCGGATAGGGGGCCCTCTCTTCATGCTGTCTTAGGGGCAGAAGTAGGTTTTCTGGCCTGCTTGCCCTTGTTCCAGGACTGGTTAGCTTTCCAGCCCTGTCTGTAACGAGCAACAGTTCCTTCCTGTTTTGGAGCGGAGGAAGTTGATGCTGCTCCTGCCTTGAAGTTACGAAAGGCACGAAAATTAGACTGTTTGGCCTTTGATTTGGCCCTGTCCTGAGGAAGAGTATGACCCTTACCTCCAGTAATGTCAGCAATAATTTCTTTCAAGCCGGGCCCGAATAAGGTCTGCCCTTTGAAAGGAATATTAAGCAATTTAGATTTAGAGGTCATGTCAGCTGACCAGGATTTAAGCCATAGCGCTCTGCGCACCTGGATGGCGAATCCGGAGTTCTTAGCCGTTAGTTTGGTTAAATGTACAACGGCATCAGAAACAAATGCGTTAGCTAGCTTAAGTGCTTTAAGCTTGTCCATAATCTCATCCAACGGAGCTGTGCGAATGGCCTCTTCCAGAGACTCAAACCAGAATGCCGCAGCAGCAGTGACAGGCGCAATGCATGCAAGGGGCTGTAAGATAAAACCTTGTTGAACAAACATTTTCTTAAGGTAACCTTCTAATTTTTTATCCATTGGATCCGAAAAAGCACAACTATCCTCCACCGGGATAGTGGTACGCTTAGCTAAAGTAGAAACTGCTCCCTCCACCTTAGGGACTGTCTGCCATAAGTCTCGTGTGGTGGCGTCTATTGGAAACATTTTCCTAAATATCGGAGGAGGGGAAAAGGGCACACTGGGTCTATCCCACTCCTTGCTAATAATCTCTGTAAGCCTTTTAGGTATAGGAAAAACGTCAGTACACACCGGCACCGCATAGTATCTATCCAGCCTACATAATTTCTCTGGAATTGCAACTGTGTTACAATCATTCAGAGCCGCTAATACCTCCCCTAGCAATACACGGAGGTTCTCAAGCTTAAATTTAAAATTAGAAATCTCTGAATCCGGTCTCCCTGGATCAGATCCGTCACCCACAGAATGAAGCTCTCCGTCCTCATGTTCTGCAAATTGTGACGCAGTATCGGACATGGCTCTCACATCATCAGCGCGCGCTGTCCTTAACCCAGAGCTATCGTGCTTGCCTCTTAATTCTGGCAATTTAGATAATACCTCTGTCATAACAGTAGCCATGTCTTGCAAAGTGATTTGTATGGGCCTCTCTGATGTACTTGGCGCCACAATATCACGCGCCTCCTGAGCGGGAGGCGAAGGTACTGACACGTGAGGAGAGTTAGTCGGCATAACTTCCCCCTCGTTGTCTGATGATAATTTCTTTACAGATAAAGACTGACTTTTATTTAAAGTGACATCAATACATTTAGTACACATATTTCTATGGGGCTCCACATTGGCCTTCAAACATAGTGAACAAACAGATTCATCTGTGTCAGACATGTTAAAACAGACTAGCAATGAGACTAGCAAGCTTGGAAAATACTTTCAATAAATTTACAAGCAATATAAAAGACGCTACTGCGCCTTTAAGAAGCACAAAAAAACTGTCACAGTTGAAATAACAATGAACCAAATCAGTTATAGCAACCAAATTTTCACAGTAAATGTATTAAGTTAGCAAAGTATTGCACCCACTAGCAAATGGATGATTAACCCCTTAATACCCAAAACGGATAATCAATTTAACAATTAACGTTTTTATCACAGTCAAACACACTTTCACAGGTCTGCTGTGACTGATTACCTCCCTCAAAATGAATTTTGAAGACCCCTGAGCTCTCTAGAGACGTCCTGGATCAAGGAGGAAGAAGCAGGAAGACTGTGACTGAATTTTTACTGCGCAAAAAATCGCTAAAATAGGCCCCTCCCACTCATATTACAACAGTGGGAAACCTCAGTTAACCGTTTCTATGCAGAAATATACGTCAGCCATGTGGAAAAAATCATGCCCCAATAAGTTTTATCACCAAAGTACCCCACAAAAACGATTAACATGCCAGTAAACGTTTTAAACATACATTTTAAAGGTTATGTAGTGTTATCAATAAGCCTGCTACCAGTCGCTTCTACTGCAGTTAAGGCTCATACATTACTTCAGTATTAACAGTATTTTCTAAGTCAAATTCCATTCCTTAGAAAATTACTTTACTGCACATACATTCATCAGCCTGATACCAGTCGCTACTACTGCATTTAAGGCTGTACTTACATTACATCGGTATCAGCAGTATTTTCTTAGTCAATTCCATTCCTTAGAAAAATATTTTACTGCACATACCTCATTTGCAGGGGACCCCGCATGCTATTCCCTTTCTGAAGTTACCCCACTCCTCAGAATGTGCGAGAACAGCCAGTGGATCTTAGTTACTTCTGCTAAGATCATAGAAAACGCAGGCAGATTCTTCTTCTAAATACTGCCTGAGAGAAAAACAGCACACTCCGGTGCCATTTAAAATAACAAACTTTTGATTGAAGAAATAATTAAGTATAAAAACTCCACACTCCTCTCACGACCTTCCTACTATGTTGAGAGTTGCAAGAGAATGACTGGGTATGACGTGTGAGGGGAGGAGCTATATAGCAGCTCTGCTTGGGTGATCCTCTTGCAACTTCCTGTTGGGAGGGGAATATATCCCATAAGTAATGGATGATCCGTGGACTGAATACACTTAACAAGAGAAAGAGTTGTTTTTATAGACCAATCCTGTCTGGTGGAAATTTTGCATAGTGTCATCAGCAGGCTGACATAGAGTGCCCCTGTTCTGAAGATTCTGATTCAGATTATAAGAATCTGGATACTGAACTGCCTGTTCCCTTTTAGTGTACCTGTTGTATTATCATATTAAAGAGACTTTGGATCTGTGGCCTGTGGCAAGTATGAGGAAACAAACATTATAAATAAGTTTCCAAGAAAATATGCAAAATCTAAGAGACAATTACAGTTTCCTGAAAAACAAAATATAATTTAAACTGTTTTACACTGCCAGATATTAGTAGATTTGTTGATTATAACTCCCCTAAAAGTTTGCACTGCCATCATCCGACTTTCTAAAAGAATAGTATTCTCCATTAATGATTATGGTGCTTTTATAGATATAATGAAATCAGCAACATTTTCAAGGGTCTTTTTACATGGTTCTAGTGTGTTACCCAATATCAGTTATGTTTTCTATCTGAAGGGCTACAGAGAGATGGATTTAATCTGTAGAAAGTAATATCAATAATATGCCAGATTGGCCGAGTTTGGTTACCTTTCTTTAATAATAACATATTAAGGTTATGAATGAACTTTTGAAGAAGAATAACAAGAGTATGGTGGCCACAACATGGTAAGGTACGCACTATTGTTGGGCAGCAGATTCCAGTTCTATTCCAAGGTAAATTGGGTTCATTTACTCATTGAGTTATCTATGTGGATTGTTATTATTCGATTAAAAAGATAAAAAATAGGTCCTTTTTACTACATATATTCCACACAAAAAAAAAATCAACTCCTTTCTTTTACACACTATTTTCTAAGCCTTTTCCCCCAGAAAAAAACCCCAAAACATTTCCCTCTCAAAGTTGGAAGACCTATTCGCAGACAGAAGGCAGATAATGTAGTGGATTTACAATGATGTTATGCATACATGTTCTGTGTAGGGTCTCACCTGTTCTACTTTGGAGACATTTTGGCAGTCACTTTCAGATCATTGAGTTTTAGATGCTCTCTTACCTCAGCAATTTGTTATATACACACATATCACAGAGCATGGAAGAAAATAGAACAGGCACAATTAATGCTATATAATGGTGGGCAAGATGCTGGATGTGTCTGCTACAGCAGCATTTCCTAAGAATTGGAAGACCAGTTTGTCCCAGAAAATTCCTTTTCTGTCCCATCTCATACAAAACATTTAAATTGGGCTAGAGAACAACCAGTCAGGAGCAATTTGTACAAGGAGCATAGATTCTGTAGGAATTGATTATGCCTTCAAAAATTCTAAAAGCGCAATTGTTTAAACTCTCAGGAAGCTTTGTAAGAATGATCTATAAAGATACATTCAAACATCCTACATCTATTTCAAGGGAGGAACAAGAAGTAAAAGGGTTCTTAAGGAAGTCAGTCCATTTTTTGTAGCCTTTGCAGGATCTTAAAAATCTTACAACAGCTTATCTTTCTGAAAATTACTAAGAAGTTTACCCAATAGTAGCTTTTTTACAAATAAGTTTTTCTTCAGATAACACAACAAAGGGGGTATCCAGAACTGTACTTGGTGAAATCATCTGGTATAGTAAATCTTTACCATACTCTTCTAACCATGATGTTTGGGAGTGTATGCATAATCTCTATTTCAGTGGGGGGGGGGGGCTCTGTATCAGTAACCAATATGTTGTCACTTAAGAGATCCCAGCTTCAGTAATTTAAACCTTATTGCTAAAGCTTACTATAGAGTTTGAGGAGTTTGTTTCTTTTTGGATGTTACAAAATAATGCATTTACAGCATTTGTAACATAAGATTATATTATCTTTTACGATTTTTTCACTGTGGACTAAAGTAATTTGAAAGTATATGATTATAAGATTCTGTCATATTGAGTAAAAGGAGTATAAGAAACTTATATCACTCCTTCCAACAGCCACCTTGGAACTAAATTTTTGTGCATGCTGCTCTAACAGAAAGACCTTTTGAACCTCTGAACAAGGTCTGTTCATCGTTTTTGCCACTTAATATAATATTTCTTGTGGCTATTACTTGTGCAAGAAGAAATGGGGAACTTCAATCACGTTCAGTTGAAGAAACATATTTAGTATTCCATAAAGATAGTTTAACAGACAGATATTGATTTCCAGCTCAAACTGTGTTGGATTTGTAGACCTCAAAAGGATAAAGTCTTACCTTCTTTTACACTATGTAAAAAAAAACTGAACAAGAGGTTGGAGGCAAACAATATTTTCTGATTATTATTCTTGAAGGCCACCATTATGGCTATACTATTTCTTGGATAGTCTGGTTTATTTACAAAACCTATCAACTGAATTTGTGAAACAGCAGTATGGAAGACTCATAATACAAGCAGGATAAACAACCACCTGCCTATGTGAAATTTGGGAAAAGGATACTGAATTTCATTATGTCTCAAATACTTCCCCTTTTTGCAGCATTATACTGTACAGAGTTGTATCTTAATTCCCATCCTATATTTACATTGCTTTCTACTCAACTCAGGTATTAACTATGTGTGCCAACGTGGTATAAAAGGGTGTCTCAGGGGATCACATAATATTGTCAGGTGAACCATCCCAAGGCACTGTAACGATAAAGTCAGATGTTGCAGTCAACATGTGCCCTGAGCGTTCACTCACCAGTAAGAGACGGATTTTCTGCAGTTTCTCTCTCTCCATCCTATGCTGCTGCTCAAAGATCTGTGCCCGCTCCTAAAAATCAACAGCACACCCAGATCAGTAATCACAACTAATAACAACAAGACAAGTCATTTAATATACAGAAAGTCTAAAGCCCATACACTCTGCTCTAGAATTTCAAAACGTGTTTGCATGATGCCCAATTAAGTGAGATACTGCACCAAAGCTGCTCTAGAACACTGTAGCTAGGATACACAAGTACTATTTAAATCCATATTCTAAACATAGGGAACAAAGAGAACAATATCTGTACATATACACAACTACATGCGTATTACAGTTGGGCAAGGTATGATTTCTTAAAGGGATATACAACCCCACATGTTTCTTTCATGATTTAGATAGAGCATACATTTTTAAACAACTTTCCAATTTACTTCTATTATCAAATTTTCTTTGATTTCTTGTTATCCTTTGTTGCAAAGCAGGAAAGTAAGTTCAGGAGTGTGCACGTGTCGGCAGTACTATATGGCAACAGTGTTGCAACAACGTTATACCTTTGAAAGAGCACTAGATGGCAGCATTATTTCCTGTTATGTAGTGATCCAGGCATGTGCATGCTACCTATCCAGAATTCTCTTCAACAAAGAATATCATGAGAAAGATGCAAATTTGATAATAGAAGTAAATTGAAAACTTTTTAAAATTGTACTCTCTATCTGAATCATTAAAAAAAAATTGGGTTTCATGTCCCTTTAATGTATTTTTTTTTACCTTTCCCTCGCCTTTATCAGTAGCTTCTTCTTTTAGACTCTCAATATTCTGTTGTAATCGAGACTTCTCCTCCTGAACAGAAGAATATGAAAAAAATATGAGCGAGAAGAAAGATGGACCATTGTCATGAAGAAAGCAAAGTCAGTACAATTAAGAATCACTGTCCTAATAAATTGTATCACTACGCTCCTCTTGCTTTAAAGAAAGGGGGTTAAAAATAGACAAGCTCTTAATCTGCAGCCAGTTTCTATATAATAATTAAATAAATTAAAGGGACAGTAAAGTCAAAAGTAAACATATGAACTGGATAGAGCATGACATTTTAAACAACTTTCCAATATACTTCTATTACCAATTTTGATTAGTTCTCTTGGTATCCTTTGCTAAAGAGTGATCCTAGGTGAGCTCAGGAGTGTGCAGGTGTCTTTATCCATCTGGCAGCAGTGTTTGCAACTATGTATAGCATTGCTTTAAACATTGTTGCAAACAGCTTCCATATAATGCTACCGTCCAGACACTCTATGACAGCAGAGTTTGCAACTATTTATACCATTGTTTTAAGCATTTATGCCTGATGGCTATGGACACGTGCACGCTCCTAAGCTCACCTATGATTACTCTTTAACAAAAGATACCAGGAGAACTAAGCAAAATTGATAACAGAAGTAAATTGGAAAGTTGTTTAAAATTGTATGTCGGAATCATAAAAAAATAATTTTGACTTTATTTTCCCTTTAATAAAATTTGCAGAATTGCTTCCTGTTTGTTTGTTTTTTACTTTTATGTGACCTTTAAAGGTTCAAAAACATAAATTATGCTTACCTGATAATTTCCTTTTCTTCTGATGGAAAGAGTCCAAAGCTGCATTCATTACTTTTGGGAAATAAGAACCTGGCCACCAGGAGGAGGCAAAGACAACCAAGCCAAAGGTTTAAATACTCCTCCCACTCCCCTCATCCCCCAGTAATTCTGTCGAGGAACAAGGAACAGTAGAAGAAATATCAGGGTGAAAGGTGCCAGAAGAATATAAGGACGCCCCACATAAAATTACGGGTGGGGAGCTGTGGACTCTTTCCATCAGAAGAAAAGGAAATTATCAGGTAAGCATAATTTATGTTTTTCTTCTTAAATGGAAAGAGTCCACAGCTGCATTCATTACTTTTGGGAAAACAATACCCAAGCTGTAGAGGACACTGAATGCCAAGTCGGGAGGGTACATAGGCGACCCATACTGAGGGCACCAGGCCTGAACCTCTACCCAATAAAAAAACCTGCTTCGTCCGAAGCCGAGAAAATTTTAAGAGGAAAAGCCCCAATGACACTGACTCGCAGTTAGTCCAGAAGCCAAACTAGAGACCACAAATGGACTCGCCTGAGCCAACAGTCCTCCAGGAGACACCGTCGCCCAACAAACGATCCCCCACTGCTCACCCCCCACAAATGAAGGGGACACCAGCCAAAACCCCCAAGGGTACAAGGCAAAGGAGAACCAAGGAAACCAAAATATCCCCTAATACAAAAAGAAAACCTCCACGAGTGAACACAGCTCCCAGAGACCCAAAGGGGCCCAAACAGGGAAAGGAGGCCACGCCTATACCAAGCGAAACCCGGGATAAGACCGGGCACAGAGACAGAACAGACGTCTCTCCAACATCCTGCAAGCACGGAATGCAACTGAAGAGGCAAAGTCCTCCTAGTGTCTGACCATAGAATACCAAAGTATTCGACCATGAAAAAGTGTGTAATACACCCAGGTTAAAAACCCCAAGTTTGAGAACACAGAGTCCATAACAGAACTACACAGAGGGTACTTGCGAGGAAGAAGAAGCAGTCAAGCAAGAAACAGACTGAAAAAGCAACCCCCAGACAGAGGGCATGCTCCAGACAGCCTAAGTCGCTGGACCTACACACAGGTCCCTAAAAAGGGGAACACAAAACCTCAATCGAGGCCCCCAGAGAAGGAGAGTATACCCTCAGAACCCGAAGGAAAAGTAAACCCTCTTCTAATCAATGGAGCAAGTTGAAAGGAAAATCTATACCCTAGCAGACTAAGCTAAAAGGATAGACAAAACAAAGCTCACACATCCAGAGGAGACTGCGACTGCTCGGCCATCCTGACCTGCAGACCCACACCTAGCTGGACCAACCCAGCCTCAGGGATCCAAGACAGGGGAACAAAAGAATCCCGAAACAGGTACATGAACGAGCGTAAGGATAGCACAGCCATCCCCACAGAGTACAAGTACAACCCGACTCTGAAAACAGACAACAAGGCCATAGACCTAAGGATCTATCAAATAAAAGGCCCAACAAGTCTGCTTGGAGCCAGTAAGACCCCTGGGGGAACCAATCCCACCTTTCCGCCTCCCATCCAGAAGAAGCCCCAAGCAAGGACTCTATCTCCATAGGGAGGAGAATATCCCCTAAAGAAAATGGATAATGCCGGAAGGGCAACAACTGTCCTCAAGGCCCGAAGTCATCGGCTAATGGGAAGAGAAATTCAACACAGATGTCCTAGAAAAGGACCCCCCTACAAGTAGCTTGCAAAGCAGAGGCACAGCCAACCCATTCGCCTGCAGAGCAGGGAATCCACAAGAACACTGGCAAGCTGACCAGGGGAATGCAACCCTAAGGCACACCAGAATTTGGACATAAAACGCCAGCAGCTGGGTATGAATCAACCACCCTTGAGGCTTAAGCCACACGGCTAACCACCAGATGACATGGGCTACTCTGTGGCAAAGAGTAAAAAATACTCAGAAGACCTGGCCAACCATGACCTGGTTAGGTAGATGGAGCAAGGACATAGCCCAAGTTCCCACTACCATAGAACACCCCGACCAGCCCTGAAATCCAAGATTCCAAAACCATCCAAAACTGGGTTAGGAAAAAGGCCAAGCGAAGCTTCAGCAACCTGAAGTCTCAGGGAGAAAAACAGGTCCGGGCACCTAATAGTTCAGGCAAACTTTACCCTAGAACTAAACACCCCAACTGGCCAAAAAGCCAGACACAAGAGTATGGATGCATATCCAGAGAATCCAGATAGCGAGAAGAACTCAAAATCCCCGACCAAAGGAAGGAACCACCCCTAGCTAAAGTCCAACGCTCCAAGGAGCAAGGCTAGAAGTCGTATGAAGATACTTCTAAGAGCCTCAGGACAACCAAGGGATACCTTGAGGTAAAAAAAATCCTACTAGCAGGACTAGTCTCCCTATCACCTCAGCACAAGCAGAGGACACAAGGAAGAGAAAGGCACTAAGCCTACCCAGCTCCGGAAAACCCCAAGCTAAACAAAGTCCCCACAGGGAACAACCATCACCCAGGAACACAGATCTCTAAAAGGAGATCCACTCACCCGGAGACAATGGAAGAAGACCCAAAGGTCTCTTATAACTCAGACAAACAGTACACGTCAGAGTAAGAGCTGCATCTAGATACACTATAAACAGCTTACACGTACACCTGCAAGGTGTCAAGAGCTGCAACTGGTTTCAAACTGCAAGCCTTCCTCATGCTAGACAGCTATCCTGTACAAGCTGTTGGATCAAGCCCAAAAGGACAAATCCAGAGACCTAAAAATGATGGCCAAACCGCTCAATTGTTGTAAGGGGCATTAAGCCCTCCAACCCTCCACCACATGGGGGAGGAAAACTGTTCTGAAGAAATCAGATGTCAGAGTGACGCAGTGGAAAACTCCCCTGCCCGGCCATCTATGACTGAAGGCTATAAGGACTGAAACAATCCTTCCCACCTCATGGACCCACAGGTCCTCTCGAATGCTTAGTTGAACATGAAAAACAATGATAACCTGAGCACTCGGCGCTTCTACCGAACCAGCAGAGCAGAACAGTGCCACGTGTCTGAACAGCCGCAAGACCGAACAAACCTGACAGGACCAGCCTGAACCTAGGGTTCCAACCGGCAAGCTGCATAAATTCTCCCTCATAGGGGAAAAAACAGAAAACAGACATTTTTAACATAGGACTAACATGTCTAAAACAACTTCAGAAGAAGTAATAAATAGTATCAATCCCAGAAGGTTCCCGAAGGAAACAAAAACAAATAAAAGACATCCCATCGGATATAAATAAAATATAAGGCAACCCGTAGGTTAATGCCAAAAAGACACAGGCCTACCCACAGGACCAGCCAAACGGAGCCCTATCTTTCAAAACTGGGAAAGATCTCAAACAAATGACAATCAGAAGATTACTTCATCCTCACATGTTTAATGAGGTGCACCATTCGAATTAGCAGACTGAAAATCCCTGTAACTGGTAGCGATAGGGTCATTCAATAACTGAAAAGCATATCTGAGCAATACGCGAAGGCGCGCAATCCTGTAACGAAAGGCACAACACTCAGGGACAGTTACACCCGCGGGGAACTGTAGAGGCCCTCCCCAAGGCGGAAGGCCTGGGACAATAGGGCACGAGCACATTAAATAAATGTCTGGACTCTGCAGACGAACAATCGCCAATATTATGTTGAAAGGGCTGCAACCTCCAGGGGGAACACGCCACCCTGCATGAAGGAATCAGAAACTGGGTCACCCGCATGTGTAGAAGTATGAATTGGTAGGGAACTCGCCTTTCGGAGGACAGGACCCCCAGAGGCAGATGGTTCAGCAGTCCCTTGATTCCCCGAGCCCGAGGTACCAGGCACTCTGAAATGACATACGGAACAAAACTGGTTGACATGTGTCAACGAGGCCAATCCGGATTCGTCACCGGACACAGAATCTGAGATCAAAATAGTCTCAGCATTAGAGTCCTCCGTAACTGAATCTGAAATTAGCACAGTCTCAGTATCAGAATCCTCCATAACTGGATAGAGGATATTTAAATATGGACTAAAGTAGTACAAACAAAAACGGCACCTGACACCCCCAATGGCTGGGGCACTCGCCACCTCCTATGACCAGACCCCTGCAGTCTAGAAAATGTGCTTCGCCACACGGTCGGGAATGCGGAAATGGAAAACGGAACGTAACCACGCCCGAACACAAGGTGAACCGTACAGTCCAAAAAAGCCTGCCCAACCAAAAGGCTGCGTCACTTTCAAAGGCCTCAATGTTCCAAACCACAAGCCCATAAACATCACACATAAGCAGGTTGAATCACATAACAAACATGATTATAAACCCCCCTGTTCAATAACCCCCCTCAGGAGATATTAACCCTCGATTCCAAGATACTACAAGAGACTCACTGAGACCCTTTATGATAAGTTAGACCCGCCTCTCAGGAAAACATTCACATTACAGTACATTGATGAATAAAGTAAAATTAAACTATCTTACCGGAATCTACGCCGTGGAACAGGAACACCGCCTTTCAAGTGTGACAGATAGTAGCATCGCCTCCGCCATGGACTTGAGAGAAGAAGGCAGACAGCGGAGCGAAGTTCGACAACGCAGATTGCTTGCGGAGCTGTTAATCTCTGGATGGTTTTGCAGAAAGACTCTCCCTGCATCTCCGGACTCTTAACTTTCATCCAAGCAATCACTGAGAGACTGACAGGACTACTTAAAACTCCTGTCCCATGCCGAAGAGTACTACCCTCCATAAGAGACAAAAAACAAAAATGAAAAATTCTGACACTTCTCTGCCAACCTTCTGGGACGAATGACAAAGAATGACTGGGGGATGAGGGGAGTTGGAGGAGTATTTAAGCCTTTGGCTGTGATGTCTTTGCCTCCTCCTAGTGGTCGGGTTCTTATTTCCCAAAAGTAATGAATGTAGCTGTGGACTCTTTCCATTTAAGAAGAAAATATATATTTTTAAAAAAGCATTACATGAATATTCTATTACTCTGTCAAGTGAAAGATAGATTAGTGAAACATCTAAAAAAGAAAACTTCAGTAAGACTGCAAACCAGATGGCTGATGATCATTGTGACATTTCAAATACCCCAATATATTCAATCAACTGTAAACATTTTACAGAGCTAGTCAAGCAAATTTGACTTTAAATGGGCTTAAATTTGTAATCATGTTACCCAAATAGGCTTCAATTACAATTCCTTTGCAAAGCAATTTGTTTGTTACAAAACAATTTACGTGTAGCTCAGCTATGTTGATACTATCATTTATTTTTAAAATGCTGGGGTGCTCTGCAGCACTATAACATTCGATACACAATACTAGGGGATAGGCAACTACATTTTGAAACTTAAATAACAAAATATATGTTTTCTTTGTCATTCCTTTTTCCATTTAAATTGTATTCAAATTGTAATACATAATAGTATGACCCAAAGGCTATATATGTTTCAAGAAAAAATATACATAAATCAAATATGTGCCACGTGTTCTTTCTATTAAAGGGAGAGTAAATGTTTTGCTCTTTTGTGATAAAGCAGTCAACAGCTTTATCCAGTGCAAGAGCGAGCTGCATTAAAGTGAATGGCACAATCAATCGGGTTGTTATTTGCATGTAAAAAAACAACTCAGCAGCAGACAGCGGGCTATGAATGGGGGAACAAAACCTATTGCAAATTGGCTTTTTTTTATTGTAGACATACTTTAGAAAAATGTAAAATAAAAAAAAAAGTTTACTGTCCTATAAAAAAAAAAAAAAAAAAGAATAATATTACGGTTATTTCGTGGAAGGACACACAGGAAAGATAAAAGTTCTAGAATGAATTCAGCATTTTTGAGGCCTATACCAAGACAATGGGTTTCTAGTACCATGGATTTCACTGTATCTTCATTTCTCAGAAGTGCAAAACTATATTTGTGGTCACTGATCAGTTTTCTAAGCACACTTTATACCTCTTCTAGATCTGCTTCTAAAGCTAACTCATTGATTAGATAACTTGTTTGCATGTACAGAGTTTGTGTAAATATTATATCTGATATAGGCACACAGCTTACATCTAAATTTCGGATTTTCAGGGAGATTTTTTTACATACAGTATACTGAAGATCAGTCTGTCTATGACCTCTGTCACTAAAAGGGCAAACCACACGTCTGAGCAGTAATTTTAATTTTACTCCCACTTTACCTCCAGGATAACTGGTACCATCTACTACCATTAGTAGAATTTTCCTATAAAAAACGCTGCTGTGAATCCACACATTCCTCCCCCCTGAATTGCATCTATTGTAATCCAAGAGCTTTTCAATGTCTCACCCATTCACCTAAGTGTCCTAGAGAAGGTTCTCGTCACCCACTTCAGTACAAAGAAAAATACTCCAGCTTCCAATTATTAGACTGGGGATCATGTTTGGCTTTTAAAGAACAACGGTTTCTCAGACTGCTGGCCATTACCTGCATATTGTGTCATGCATGTTAAATACAGCAAGTCATTCATTACCTTCCTTTTCCAATCTGCCTGTTGTACTCATTTGTCAGCCAGACACCTGGTTATGATGTAGCTTGCTCAGTTTTCATCCATTTAACTAGACCTTCATTGAACTCTATCATCATACAAGCCTTGCCTCTGTCTTTTGCCTCATCCAGTCTAAAATCTGATGTACTCTGAACAGCAGCAGAACTACCACTGATGCAGCAGGTGCAGTGGACACAGGGCCCATAGCAGCCAATCCTAATGCAGGGGAGTCTTTTATTTGTGCAGTTTTCCAGTTCATCTCCCGTGGAGTTACTTATAATAGCAATTATTAGCTAAAATGCAAGTCTGTCAAAATAACTGAAATAAGGGGCAGTTTGCAGATGGTTAGATACAAAGTATTCAAAGAGGTAAAAATTATTTTAATATAACCGTGTTTATGCAAAACTGGGGAATGGGTAATAAAGGGATTATCTGTGTTTATTAAACAATAACAATTCTGGAGTAGACTGCACCTTTAAATGTAACTAGATATAGAGCAGTATTTAAAAAACAAATAAATACAATAAACAAATCTACAAATATATGCGCATATATAAAAACACGAAAATAAGATTGCCCAATAGAAATTAGCCCAAACTCCAAAAAATTTGATAATAGTGAGATATTCCTAGTGAATAAGTGGTAAAATAGTTCCAAGTGAATGTCCCAAAAAAAATCCTATAGCGTGGTCAAATCAAATGTGAAGTCAGTAAAACCTAAAAAATAAACCAACAATAGTGCAGACTGCTAAAAGCAAATGACCCCCAAATTTAAAATAAGGCTTAAAGTTAAAGCATATGTATAATAACAGAAGTCACTCGAGCAGAGAGTCACTGAACGTTAATGCTTTTCGTCCTAGATGTAGGCCTTTTTTAAAAAAAAAAAAATATATATATAGACCTGATAAACCTATCAGGAGATACTTCCAGGTCATGTAAAAACCGGCAAAAATTGCCCAATCAACAAGTTTCAATAGATAAAAAATGGCCGCCAAAGTCATATGTGTGTTTACATATACAAACCCACAGAGGTAAACATAATGTGCCAGCACCAAAGCGCACGCTGCCGATATGTCACTTTCATTTCATGACGTCACATCCGGTTTCACAGAGATTATTATATCTGCTTTTTCAAAATTGCATTATGTGGCTTGTATTATTATTAAGCATAATAGAGGTACAAACACACACTTCTTTAAAACATAAATGGATGTAAATGAAGCCGTTTAGAAGATAATATATTAACTTAAATAATACATGAAAATATATTTATTTAGAAAAAGATGTAAATAATGACTGCATTAGAAAGAGGAGTATATGGGGGGGCAGAGCCAGCAAGCAGAGAGACAGTCGCATCTGTGAAGAGCTCCCTAGCAATTCCCAGTAATACCTCATATTCCCACCTAACTTAGGCCTAGATTTGGAGTTTGGCGGTAGCCGTGAAAACCAGCGTTAGAGGCTCCTAACGCTGGTTTTAGGCTACCGCCGGTATTTGGAGTCATTCAAAAAAGGGTCTAACGCTCACTTTTCAGCAGCGACTTTTCCATACCGCAGATCCGCTTACGTCAATTGCGTATCCTATCTTTTCAATGGGATCTTTGTGTCTGAAGTGAGCATTAGAAATCTAACGACAAAACTCCAGCCGCAGAAAAAAGTCAGTAGTTAAGAGCTTTCTGGGCTAACGCCGGTTCATAAAGCTCTTAACTACTGTGCTCTAAAGTACACTGACACCCATAAACTACCTATGTACCCCTAAACCGAGGCCCCCCCACATCGCCGACACTCGAATAAATTTTTTTAACCCCTAATCTGCCGACCGCCACCTACGTTATACTTATGTACCCCTAATCTGCTGCCCCTAACACCGCCGACCCCTATATTATATTTATTAACCCCTAACCTGCCCCCCACAACGTCGCAGCCAGCTACCTACAATAATTAACCCCTAATCTGCCGACCGCAAAGAGCCGCCACCTACATTATAGCTATGTACCCCTAATCTGCTGCCCCTAACACCGCCGACCCCTATATTATATTTATTAACCCCTAATCTGCCCCCCTCAACGTCGCCTCCACCTGCCTACACTTATTAACCCCTAATCTGCCGAGCGGACCGCACCGCTATTATTATAAAGTTATTAACCCCTAATCCGCCTCACTAACCCTATAATAAATAGTATTAACCCCTAATCTGCCCTCCCTAACATCGCCGACACCTAACTTCAATTATTAACCCCTAATCTGCCGACTGGAGCTCACCGCTATTCTAATAAATGTATTAACCCCTAAAGCTAAGTCTAACCCTAACACTAACACCCCCCTAAATTAAATATAATTTTAATCTAACGAAATTAATTAACTCTTCTTAAATAAATTATTCCTATTTAAAGCTAAATACTTACCTGTAAAATAAATCCTAATATAGCTACAATATAAATTATAATGATATTATAGCTATTTTAGGATTAATATTTATTTTACAGGTAACTTTGTATTTATTTTAACCAGGTACAATAGCTATTAAATAGTTAAGAACTATTTAATAGCTAAAATAGTTAAAATAATTACAAATTTACCTGTAAAATAAATCCTAACCTAAGTTACAATTAAACCGAACACTACACTATCAATAAATAAATTAAATAAAATACCTATAATTATCTACAATTAAACCTAACACTACACTATCAATGCAATTCCTACAAATAAATACAATGAAATAAACTAACTAAAGTACAAAAAATAAAAAAGAACTAAGTTACAAAAAATAAAAAAATATTTACAAACAGAAAAATATTACAACAATTTTAAACTAATTACACCTACTCTAAGCCCCCTAATAAAAAAACAAAGCCCCCCAAAATAAAAAAATGCCCTACCCTATTCTAAATTACTAAAGTTCAAAGCTCTTTTACCTTACCAGCCCTGAACAGGGCCCTTTGCGGGGCATGCCCCAAGAAGTTCAGCTCTTTTGCCTGTAAAAAAAACATCCAATCAGCCAATCGGATTGAACTTGAACTTCCTACCTTAATTCCGATTGGCTGATAGAATCCTATCAGCCAATCGGAATTCGAGGGACGCCATCTTGGATGACGTCATTTAAAGGAACCTTCATTCGTCGTTCAGTCGTCGGCCAGGATGGATGTTCCGCGTCGGAGGTCTTCAGGATGCTGCCGCTCCGCATGGATGACGATAGAAGATTCCGCTTGGATGAAGACTTCAATCGGATGGAAGACCTCTTCTGCCCCGCTTGGATGAAGACTTCTACCGGATGGAGGACCTCTTCTTGCTCCGCTTGGATGAAGAATTTGGCTCGGCTGGGTGAAGACGACTCAAGGTAGGGAGATCTTCAGGGGCTTAGTGTTAGGTTTATTTAAGGGGGGTTTGGGTTAGATTAGGGGTATGTGGGTGGGGGGTTGTAATGTTGGGGGGGGGCATTGTATGTTTTTTTTTACAGGCAAAAGAGCTGAACTTCTTGGGGCATGCCCCGCAAAGGGCCCTGTTCAGGGCTGGTAAGGTAAAAGAGCTTTGAACTTTAGTAATTTAGAATAGGGTAGGGCATTTTTTTATTTTGGGGGGCTTTGTTATTTTATTAGGGGGCTTAGAGTAGGTGTAATTAGTTTAAAATTGTTGTAATATTTTTCTAATGTTTGCAAATATTTTTTTATTTTTTGTAACTTAGTTCTTTTTTATTTTTTGTACTTTAGTTAGTTTATTTCATTGTATTTATTTGTAGGTATTTTATTTAATTTATTTATTGATAGTGTAGTGTTCGGTTTCATTGTAACTTAGGTTAGGATTTATTTTACAGGTAAATTTGTAATTATTTTAACTATTTTAGCTATTAAATAGTTCTTAACTATTTAATAGCTATTGTACCTGGTTAAAATAAATACAAAGTTACCTGTAAAATAAATATTAATCCTAAAATAGCTATAATATCATTATAATTTATATTGTAGCTATATTAGGATTTATTTTACAGGTAAGTATTTAGCTTTAAATAGGAATAATTTATTTAAGAAGAGTTAATTAATTTTGTTAGATTAAAATTATATTTAATGTAGGGGGGTGTTAGGGTTAGACTTAGCTTTAGGGGTTAATACATTTATTAGAATAGCGGTGAGCTCCAGTCGGCAGATTAGGGGTTAATAATTGAAGTTAGGTGTCGGCGATGTTAGGGAGGGCAGATTAGGGATTAATACTATTTATTATAGGGTTAGTGAGGCGGATTAGGGGTTAATAACTTTATAATAATAGCGGTGCGGTCCGCTCGGCAGATTAGGGGTTAATAAGTGTAGGCAGGTGGAGGCGACGTTGTGGGGGGCAGATTAGGGGTTAATAAATATAATATAGGGGTCGGCGGTGTTAGGGGCAGCAGATTAGGGGTACATAGGGATAATGTAAGTAGCGGCAGTTTACGGAGCGGCAGATTAGGGGTTAAAAATAATATACAGGGGTCAGCGATAGCGGGGGCGGCAGAATAGGGGTTAATAAGTGTAAGGTTAGTGGTGTTTAGACTCGGGGTACATGTTAGAGTGTTAGGTGCAGACGTAGGAAGTGTTTCCCCATAGGAAACAATGGGGCTGCGTTAGGAGCTGAACGCGGCTTTTTTGCAGGTGTTAGGTTTTTTTTTCAGCTCAAACAGCCCCATTGTTTCCTATGGGGGAATCGTGCACGAGCACGTTTTTGAGGCTGGCCGCGTCCGTAAGCAACTCTGGTATCGAGAGTTGAAGTTGCGTTAAATATGCTATACGCTCCTTTTTTGGAGCCTAACGCAGCCATTCTGTGGACTCTCAATACCAGAGTTATTTTGAAGGTGCGGCCAGAAAAAAGCCAGCGTTAGATACGCGGGTCGTTACCGACAAAACTCTAAATCTAGCCGATAGATCCCAAAGTTAGCCACAAACTAAATCCCAAGCATCCCCTATCAGCCCAGCACATCCCAAAGGGAAAAAAATTTGACCGGGTCGACTTGCCGATATCGGCAGGACAGTCTAAAAGTTTGGCGGATAGCATCCTTCAACCGGCATATACCGGAAGGTTTGGAGCGCACTCTCAGCATCAGTGCAAGCTTGCACTACGAGCAGGAGACTCACCGGACCCCCGTCTTCATAATTCTGCAAGCGGAACGTTCCAGCACCCTAACCACAGGTGCTACTGAACGTAATGTACATATGACGCTCTGAACCCGACGCCATTTTAGGACAGGCAGTACTCCACGTGGCAGCAATTGGAACGGTATCCCTTACAGCCTCCATACTTGCCTGCTACAGACCGGTACTACAGACCGAGTAGTGCTGTAAAAGCACAGGGTCCTAGCCACAGGTAATACTGATCACAGTAAACACTACATACATATAACCAGGCCCCAACCTATACTATCAGAAGCGCAGTGCCCAAGGCCTAGGGGCACTGAAAACTGAAATACAATCTGTGCAACAACATAATGCACCAAGGAGCCTGGTTACTTTTTATTGCACCTTGCCAAGACTTTCAAGCCTCAAATACCTATATTATAGACACAAGTCTGTAAAAAGCTAGCAAACAGGAGTGAGGGCCTAGTAGCTTGGTGGCAGACCTCTGCTATTTGTGTCCATTTTTTCTTCTTTTTACAGAAGACTTTACATCACGTTGAAATGGAATAGTTCTATCTAGGCCACTAAAGCCTGCCTACCACTCAGTGTTCTCCAGTCAGGCTCTGGATCACATGTCCTCTCTTCTTTAAAAGTGCATGCTGACTTTGTTCTAGCTCTTACGAGAGTTGATTCTGTTTTTCACGGCTTTATACCAAGAACAATATGTCACAATCAGCTAGGAAAAAAAACAAACAACCTTTTCCACCAAAAAAGACAGTAATTGACCATTTTGGGCCCTCCTATGCGGGATCACATAGTGAAATGGAAACTCCAGATTCATCCAAGATCTGAGGCATCTGAACTCACATTATTCGCTATGCAGGATATACATCAATCCCCATCAGCAGAAGTCACTCCTACTTTTATTATGGACTCACTAAAATCGCTGCTAGATAAACACCATGCTTCACTTACGGCCAAAATAGCAGCTTCAACTGCAGAGTTAAAAAAAGAAATTTCGTCCACAAACGAGCGCATTGACTCCCTTGAAAGAAGGCACAAAGATATGTCAGCTGAGCAAACCAATCTTCTAAATTTCACACAACATCTTTCTGATTACTTTGATGTTGTAGAAGACAAAATAGCTGATATGGAGGACAGATCTCGGCGACATAACCTAAGGATCCAAGGTGTTCCTGAGTCTGTCACCATGTCTGACTTGTAGCCATTTCTGAAGGAATTATTCCACATATTAGCTCCTCCTACCACAGAGTTAGAAGATCTGATGGACCGTGCCCACCGTTCGCTCAAGCCCAAGGGCTTATCAGAGGATCAACCAAGGGACATAGTAGTCCGTTTGCACTATTTCACCTATAAAGAGAGAATCCAAAGAGCTCACTTTCAGAAACCCACCTTACCAGACAAGTTTAAAAATCTTCAAATATTCCCTGACTTGTCTATGAGGACACTCCAGAAGAGGAAAACCTTTGCTGAAATCACCACTACATTGAGAAAGAGTAATATCAGATACAGATGGGGCTACCCCATTAAACTGCTAGTTTTCAAGGCCAATCAAGTATTTACAATTTTAAAGCCCTCTAAAGGGTATGAACTTTTGCAGTTATGGAACCTACTGCCCTCTCAAAAAGAAAGACCACAAACCCAGGGCAATCAACTGAGAGCTTCAGAAGAGGAATGGAGGTCTCTTTCCAACTCAACGACCCGACAGATTCCCGCTCGAGGCACAAGAACCACTAATCCAGAGTGGACATCAACTGATGTGCAGGGCCCTGCCCATCACAAGCAACCGGAGGGGCCTGAATGGTCAGCCCTTCCTCAAAGACATAGACCCAATTCTCCATTATCCTAGTGGGATCATCTGGTCTGATCCACAACGCGCAACCTCTTCTAACGGACATTTTTCCGGATCTTTATAGGTCCCCGAAAATCCCTTCTAGGTGGAAGTGAGCACTGGACGATAAGTATATGCTGAAATATGCACTTTATATTTTGCTCATGTTTCCTTTATATGTTATTATTCCTGCTAATAATGCAGTTTTTGCAGACTCTCTTATGCATGCAACGACAGATATGAACCTCTAGTGGACTTCCCTCCAGTCCTGTTTAGGACCCCAAGGGCCTTACCTCTATGATAACGTGTGTGTTAGCCTATAAGTGTAAACCAAATTATGCCCCCTTGTTCCCTTTTTTTTTGTCATTTCAGCTCAAATGTTTGTGTACGGTTGTTATTTATGCATAATGTCTATATGTATGCTAATTACGACACACGGGCTCAGGTCAGGTCGGGTGAGATTTCCCTACTGTCTCTACAGGGAATGCAGAATTATTAGGCAAGTTGTATTTTTGAGGATTAATTTTATTATTGAACAACAACCATGTTCTCAATGAACCCAAAAAACTCATTAATATCAAAGCTGAATAGTTTTGGAAGTAGTTTTTAGTTTGTTTTTAGTTATAGCTATTTTAGGGGGATATCTGTGTGTGCAGGTGACTATTACTGTGCATAATTATTAGGCAACTTAACAAAAAACAAATATATACCCATTTCAATTATTTATTTTTACCAGTGAAACCAATATAACATCTCAACATTCACAAATATACATTTCTGACATTCAAAAACAAAACAAAAACAAATCAGTGACCAATATAGCCACCTTTCTTTGCAAGGACACTCAAAAGCCTGCCATCCATGGATTCTGTCAGTGTTTTGATCTGTTCACCATCAACATTGCGTGCAGCAGCAACCACAGCCTCCCAGACACTGTTAAGAGAGGTGTACTGTTTTCCCTCCTTGTAAATCTCACATTTGATGATGGACCACAGGTTCTCAATGGGGTTCAGATCAGATGAACAAGGAGGCCATGTCATTAGATTTTCTTCTTTTATACCATTTCTTGCCAGCCACGCTGTGGAGTACTTGGACGCGTGTGATGGAGCATTGTCCTGCATGAAAATCATGTTTTTCTTGAAGGATGCAGACTTCTTCCTGTACCACTGCTTGAAGAAGGTGTCTTCCAGAAACTGGCAGTAGGACTGGGAGTTGAGCTTGACTCCATCCTCAACCCGAAAAGGCCCCACAAGCTCATCTTTGATGATACCAGCCCAAACCAGTACTCCACCTCCACCTTGCTGGCGCCTGAGTCGGACTGGAGCTCTCTGCCCTTTACCAATCCAGCCACGGGCCCATCCATCTGGCCCATCAAGACTCACTCTCATTTCATCAGTCCATAAAACCTTAGAAAAATCAGTCTTGAGATATTTCTTGGCCCAGTCTTGACGTTTCAGCTTGTGTGTCTTGTTCAGTGGTGGTCGTCTTTCAGCCTTTCTTACCTTGGCCATGTCTCTGAGTATTGCACACCTTGTGCTTTTGGGCACTCCAGTGATGTTGCAGCTCTGAAATATGGCCAAACTGGTGGCAAGTGGCATCTTGGCAGCTGCACGCTTGACTTTTCTCAGTTCATGGGCAGTTATTTTGCGCCTTGGTTTTTCCACGCGCTTCTTGCGACCCTGTTGACTATTTTGAATGAAACGCTTGATTGTTCGATGATCACGCTTCAGAAGCTTTGCAATTTTAAGAGTGCTGCATCCCTCTGCAAGATATCTCACTATTTTTGACTTTTCTGAGCCTGTCAAGTCTTTTGACCCATTTTGCCAAAGGAAAGGAAGTTGCCTAATAATTATGCACACCTGATATAGGGTGTTGATGTCATTAGACCACACCCCTTCTCATTACAGAGATGCACATCACCTAATATGCTTAATTGGTAGTAGGCTTTCGAGCCTATACAGCTTGGAGTAAGACAACATGGATAAAGAGGATGATGTGGTCAAAATACTCATTTGCCTAATAATTCTGCACTCCCTGTATAGTAAATATAGTATATATGTACAGCCTGATAGGTAATTGCTGTTGACCCACAGACCCTACACACTACACCACTCTTTTTACTATAAAAAAAACAGTGCACACCTTCCGCACAGCCAGTCATGTAAATACAGCGCCCTAAGACGGCAACATTTATCCTAGAATTTAGGTCCTCATACGAAATTAAGATGGGCTAAGAAATAGAAGACACCTCAGCTCCACAATCAGTACTAAACTTGGCAACCAACTGAGATAGCAAATACAGCTTAAGACATTTCAAGTAATAAACAAAGACTCCTCCCCCCCTCTAGTCTTTAGAGAGTTACCCCGTAAGGGACGGCATAGGCCCTCATAACTTGGAACATCCTACTTTTAATCCAAACAGGCTAACACATTATGCTCTTCTTCTTTGGGCCTCTGAAATGTCCTATTCATACTAGATTGTGGACTTTTTTACAACTCATCTAAAGTCACCTGTAAGTAACTAATTCATACATTATACCTCCCTTGAGACAGAGGTCTTCCTATGTGGCTCAGAGAGGATGTATATTGGTTAAACCACTTGTTAGCACGTTGTTTTAACGATAACTAATAGAGTTGAATAATGTTGATACTACTGTCTTAATGTTTAATGGTTGATTTTTATGTAACTATTGCCGATTTCTCTTTTTATTTACTACCTGAACACTGACAAACATGGTCTTATACTTCTCATACACATCACGTCAGGCGTAACGGCCATCACCCCAATTTTACATACCCTTTGTTCACCCCCTCTCCCCCTTCCTGTGCGACCATCTCCCTTCACAAGAAATTTCTTTTTCTTCCTCCTGGAAGAATACATAATATCTACCACCCACCTCCTCCCCCCTACGACGCTAACCCCACCCGATAAGGAGCCCCCTTTTATTTGGGGGACTATCTAAGCATTTTTTCTTGGCAATACCGCATTTATTAATAAATATCCTATTGGAACTTCGCACAGTGTCAATTGAGTTATAAGAGTAACACTCCCCTCCCCCAAATAAGCCCCATTATCCCTTTCCTTCCCTCTTTTTAATAAAAAATTTTTTTCTCTTTCTTCCCTTCTTTTCTTCTCCCTTCTCTCCTCGCTGTAAGACAGGCAATCAGCTGCAACTATGTCTCTAATATGTACCTCCCATAATGTTAAAGGGATTAACACCCCAAACAAACAAAGTAGGCTTATGAATTACCTCGCACATGCTAAGTCTAAGGTTGTATTTTTACAAGAAACTCATTGGGTGGATGGCTTACCTATTCCGTTAAACTATAAACACTACCCGGTAGTAGAGACAGCCTCTTTTCCAGGGAAATCAAGAGGCGTTGCGATTTTGATTCATAAGGACATACTATTTGAAAAGCTAGAAACCCACAAAGACCCCCGAGGTAGATATCTAATTCTAAACTGTAAGCTAGATGATGTCCCATACACCTTAGCTAGTTATTATGGACCAAACTCTGGTCAAATTCAGGATCTCAGAAAATTGCTAAGAATACTAGCTACCCACAAGACTCAAAACCTAGTTTTAGCAGGTGACTTCAATATGGTCCTTGATTCGACCCTAGACAGACGCTCACCAAAGCTCAGGCCGTGTGATCCCCAAACCTTTAGAACTGCCAAACAATTTGCTAATCTCATTGCCCAGTATAATCTATTTGACATCTGGCGATCCCACCACCCCTCCTCTAGAGATTATTCCTACTACTCTGCAGTCCAACAAATATACCAGAATTGATTATATTTTTTGTTAACCACGGTTACTAGACCACATTCAGTTTGTACACATGCCTAACTGCACATGGTCGGACCATTCCCCGGTTCAGCTGTCCATGAGGGCCCCTAATTGCATGTTCTCTAGACCCTCTTGGAAGCTACCAGAGTATCTCCTCACATCCCCAGAGCGTGTTATGCATATACAGAAAGAAATTGCCACTTTTTTAGAGATAAATGACAACGGGTCAGTTGATGACTTTTGATTGTGGGGTACCCTCAAGGCTTATGTTAGGGGGTTATTTATTAAATTAATCAGAGCATAAGAAGCAGCTAGGAGAGACTCTAGCTCAACTCCATTTATCCCTTCGCGATCTAACCTCTTCTCATGCAGCATCGCTAGATTCCCAAGTATTATCCCAAATAGAAGTAATCAAAGCAAAAATAGAAGCATTGGAATCTAAAAGTTATCCAACTCAGATTTGTCAATTTAAACAAACCTTTTATGCTAAAGGGAACAAAGCAGACCGGCTACATGGTATTAGCTAATAAACTCAGACAACAAACTGCGGAAGCCCGTATCCCATATATAAAAACTCTAAGTGGAACGGTCCGCCTGCCAGCGGATATAGGTAAGGCTTTTGCCAATTATTATTCCTCATTGTATAATTTAAAAAACTCTCCAGATACCCACATCCCATCCACACATCACATACAGGAATTCTTAGACTCACTTTCCCTACCAACTTTATCTGAGGCCCAGAAAGACTTACTTGATTCCCCATTCAATATAGAGGAGGTGGTCTCAACCATTAAAACCCTGAAGTCTTATAAAGCCCCAGGTCCAGATGGATATAGTGCCCTTTTCTATAAAACATTCCTCCCTCAACTCTCCCCTCCGATTACTAGAGTTTTTTCGCTAGCCAGACAAAATAGCTCTTTACCATCTGAGCTACTAGAGGCAGTTATAGTAACCATTCCAAAACCGGGTAAAACCCCTAACGCATGTGAACACTTCCGTCCTATCTCGTTAATTACTACAGATATGAAGATCCTAGCTAAACTTTTGGCCTCAATTTTGAATTGTGTATAGTCCGGGAATACCCAGCTTTTTTAAATAATTGCTCTGGTAGTTACACATGAGCTTAGTAGTTCGCCATCCCATTATGCTCTGGGGAGGAGGCTTATGAGTCACCAGTAGACCATAGAAAGGGATCTTTTGTCGTGTAACACAGGTCAATTGGGATAATTACCCACTTTGTACTGGACTGAGGTTAACCGGATTATAGCCTTATTAGGAATTACGTATATCTGACCTTACCTGCCTATATATCTTTTAACCTAGTTAACGTTGTTTTTAAATGTGTGTTTATATATTTTAAAGTGTTATTAAAAGTTATATTTTAATATTTTGTCCCTACAGAGGTGGGGTGAGACTTTGTTTTGTCTAGAGAATATTGTTGCTTTTGGTGAGTGCTTTGGGGATGCTACTTATTTTTCTTTTGATTTAATTTACTTTGTAATTTGCATCCAGCACCCCCTGTGGGTTAGGGCAATATCCCTCCCCCTCAGGGACATATTTGATATATTTTCTAGTCACACACTTTAATACACTGTATACAATACTGTTCAGAGCATGTAATCTAGCCCTAGTCTATCAACCATGTGTATATTTTTTTCCAAACTCAAAGCTCCTACAAAAGCCTGGATTTCACTATACCATTTCAATACACTCATTGATCACTTTGTTAAGTACATCAGTTTGTTAACGAAAATAGCCAAAAGGCAAATCATATTATTATATCCTTTAACTATAAATAGATCTGCATATAAATATCCCATCAATACTGTTTACAAGCACCTCTTGATGTCCAGAGCCTACACATTTTACAGTTCGTCTGGTAGAATAATGTAAATGTCAGAAAACATGTATCAAGCTGGTTCCACAAACAGGACCAAATGTAAATCCAATAGAACATCATTGGGATGAGGTAAAAAGAGAGCGTATTTGGACACATGCATGCTAATAATCTGTAGGTGCCGTATTATGTTTCTGTGTCAGCATGGATCATATACATTTCCAGCACCCTGTTGAATGCATGCTCTAAATAAATCTGTTTTTTTCTTAAACAAACATAGGTTTTACTCAGTATTAGGTAGCTGTATATGATAAAATGGTCAATGCATATTTATTTAAAGCCCATAAGGGAAATTACAAAAAAAAAAACACACACACATAAACACACAAATCGTCTTGCTGTTTTGATAAAAAAAAAATATATATATATATATATATATATATATATATATATATATATATATATAGAGAGAGAGAGAGAGAGAGAGAGAGAGAGAGAGAGAGAGAGAGAGAAATATAACTCATTGTGTAAACCATTTACAAATCTAAACAAGTCAGAAGACTTGCTTTAAACCCAAAAACTATATACCGTTTGGTATTTTTATTTTGTATAATAAAATACTGATTTTATACTTTTACATAAGTCTGGTGTTGGTGTGACTATCCTCATAGCAGTAACCTAAGGGCATTACAGCTCTTCCTCCACCTTCCACTGCAGTTTTGGCCGAAGTTTATAATTACCATTAGGAGTATTGAGCCGGGATCCAGGACACAAAGATTTCCAGTGTACTTGGGGGAGATCTACACACAGCCAGCTGGTTTGCTGTTGAAACCCAGCCCGTCCCTACTGGCACAAGAGAGTGCCACCTCTTTTGTGAGTACCCTTATTCTGCTCCTTTATTGGATATTCTGGTTTTACTGACCTACACATGTGGCGCCTCTGTTTCCGTTTTTGTTTTACATCTTAGAATTACATCATCCCGTTGGGTGAAGACAGAGAGCAGCCTGTTCAAGTATTGATGGACATTTGAAGAATCTTGCTGGACTTTCCAGATCTGGTTTGCCCAGACTATAGATCTGTACAATTTCTAACACTTTAACACAGCATTACTCACATGAAATCTAACATACTGTGTGGTTATATTTGGTACAAAATATTGATATTTGTTCTATTGCTAGTTGACATCCCTTCACATTTATATACAAGTTCATATATCTTTGTATCTTTTTGTACACTCCTTGCAAGAGTTAAGCGCCTCCTATAGAAGCCTAGTGATATTATCTATCACGGTGACTTATGTTTAGTCTGTTTCCAATGCAGCAAAGGAATCTGGGTAAGATATGCAAATGAGGTTCACAATGACTCAGCTTTTTACTTTTAGCCTGCTTTTTAAGACAGACTTCCCTTTATGCCATAACACGGCTGCATTACACAGCTTTTATGCTTAGCTAGGGTTAGTACAGTGATTTAGACCAATCCCAGGACAGCTGTTTCGTGGTTATTGCCACTCATCAGCTGGGAGTAGGTTAAATCACTGCTTGGTAAAGTTCATTTCTGGGGGAAATTCAACAACAATTAAAATTATGGGGAGGCGAAAAGTGAGTTTAAAATCCTCCACTAAATACAAAATATAGAGAAAATAACTCATTATGTAAACCATTTACAAATCTAAAAAAGTCAGAAGACTTGCTTTAAACCCAAAAACTCTCTGACTACACTGTTTCCAATGCAGCAAAGGAATCTGGGTAAGATATGCAAATGAGGTTCACAATGACTCAGCTTTTTACTTTTAGCCTGCTTTTTAAGACACACAAAGAGAGCAAAAAGCAGGCACCGCAGCGAGGGCTCCATAAAAACAAAAATCCTTTATTGTAACAGGTTAAAAAATTAACAGCAACAAACGCTGTATGACATGCAACAAAGAGTCAATGGCAGGAGTGTGAAAGACACTACAGGCTGTCTGACTAGTTTCGCGTCCCTTTAGGACGCTTATTCATAGACTGATTTGTGATGTAGGGCAGTCTGCATATAAAGGGGAACTCTATATTTGATTAGCTGTAATCTATATCCAAGTTAATGTATTACAGCTGATTATTTGTTAACCCCTTGGTAAGCAGACTGCTCTGTTGGTACATCTCAAATAGAAAAACATAATTTATGCTTACCTGATAAATTTATTTCTCTTGTAGTGTGTTCAGTCCACGGGTCATCCATTACTTATGGGATATATTCTCCTTCCCAACAGGAAGTTGCAAGAGGATCACCCAAGCAGAGCTGCTATATAGCTCCTCCCTTCACATGTCATATCTAGTCATTCGACCGAAACAAGACGAGAAAGGAGAAACTATAGGGTGCAGTGGTGACTGGAGTTATAATTTAAAATTTAGAACCTGCCTCAAATAGACAGGGCGGGCCGTGGACTGAACACACTACAAGAGAAATAAATTTATCAGGTAAGCATAAATTATGTTTTCTCTTGTTAAGTGTGTTCAGTCCACGGGTCATCCATTACTTATGGGATACCAATACCAAAGCTTAAAGTACACGGATGATGGGAGGGACAAGGCAGGAACATTAAACAGAAGGAACCACTGCCTGTAGAACCTTTCTCCCAAAAATAGCCTCCGAAGAAGCAAAAGTGTCAAATTTGTAAAATTTGGAAAAAGTATGAAGTGAAGACCAAGTTGCAGCCTTGCAAATCTGTTCAACAGAGGCCTCATTCTTAAAGGCCCAGGTGGAAGCCACAGCTCTAGTGGAATGAGCTGTAATTCTTTCAGGAGGCTGCTGTCCAGCAGTCTCATAGGCTAAGCGTATTATGCTACGAAGCCAAAAAGAGAGAGGTAGCCGAAGCCTTTTGACCTCTCCTCTGTCCAGAGTAAACGACAAACAGAGAAGAAGTTTGTTGAAAATCTTTAGTTGCCTGTAAGTAGAACTTCAGAGCACGGACCACGTCTAGATTATGCAAAAGACGTTCCTTCTTTGAAGAAGGATTAGGACATAAGGATGGAACAACAATCTCTTGATTGATATTCTTCTTAGAAACAACCTTAGGTAAAAACCCAGGTTTAGTACGCAGGACTACCTTGTCTGAATGAAAGATCAGACAAGGAGAATCACAATGTAAGGCAGATAACTCAGAGACTCTTCGAGCCGAGGAAATAGCGATCAAAAACAGAACTTTCCAAGATAAAAGCTTAATATCAATGGAATGAAGGGGTTCAAACGGAACACCCTGAAGAACTTTAAGAACCAAGTTTAAGCTCCACGGAGGAGCAACAGCTTTAAACACAGGCTTAATCCTAGCCAAAGCCTGACAAAAAGCCTGGACGTCTGGATTCTCTGCCAGACGCTTGTGTAAAAGAATAGACAGAGCAGAAATCTGTCCCTTTAGTGAACTAGCGGATAAGCCCTTTTCTAAACCCTCTTGTAGAAAAGACAGTATCCTAGGAATCCTAACCTTACTCCATGAGTAACTCTTGGATTCACACCAATATAAATATTTACGCCATATCTTGTGGTAAATTTTTCTGGTAACAGGTTTCCGAGTCTGTATTAATGTATCAATAACCGAATCCAAAAACCCACGCTTTGATAGAATCAAGCGTTCAATTTCCAAGCAGCCAGCCTCAGAGAAATTAGGTTTGGATGGTTGAAAGGACCCTGAATTAGAAGGTCCTGCCTCAGGGGTAGAGACCATGGTGGACAGGACGACATGTCCACTAGGTCTGCATACCAGGTCCTGCGTGGCCACGCAGGCGCTATCAGAATCACCGATGCTCTCTCCTGTTTGATCCTGGCAATCAGTCGAGGTAGCAACGGAAAAGGTGGAAACACATAAGCTATGTTGAAAACCCAAGGGGCTGCTAGAGCATCTACCAGCACCGCTCCCGGGTCCCTGGACCTGGATCCGTAACAAGGAAGCTTGGCGTTCTGCCGAGATGCCATGAGATCCAGATCCGGCTTGCCCCAACGATGAATCAGTTGGGCAAATACCTCCGGGTGAAGTTCCCACTCCCCCGGATGAAAAGTCTGGCGACTTAAAAAATCCGCCTCCCAGTTCTCCATGCCTGGGATGTAGATCGCTGACAGGTGGCAAGAGTGAGACTCTGCCCAGCGAATTATCTTCGAGACTTCCAACATCGCTAGGGAACTCCTGGTTCCCCCTTGATGATTGATGTAAGCCACAGTCGTGATTTTGTCCGACTGAAATCTGATGAACCTCAGTGTTGCTAACTGAGGCTAAGCTAGAAGAGCATTGAATATTGCTCTTAATTCTAGAATGTTTATTGGGAGGAGTTTCTCCTCCTGAGTCCACGATCCCTGAGCCTTCAGGGAGTTCCAGACTGCTCCCCAGCCTAGTAGGCTGGCATCTGTTGTTACAATCGTCCAATCTGGTCTGCGAAAAGTCATTCCTTTGGACAGATGAACCCGTGACAACCACCAGAGAAGAGAATCTCTGGTCTCCTGGTCCAGATTTAGCAAAGGGGACAGATCTGAGTAATCCCCGCTCCATTGACTTAGCATGCATAGTTGCAGCGGTCTGAGATGTAGGCGCGCAAATGGCACTATGTCCATTGCCGCGACCATTAAGCCGATTACTTCCATGCACTGAGCTACTGATGGGCTTGGAATGGAGTGAAGGACACGGCAAGCATTGAGAAGCTTTGATAACCTGGACTCCGTCAGGTAAATCTTCATCTCTACAGAATCTATATGAGTCCCTAGAAAAGGGACCCTTGTGAGTGGTACCAGAGAACTCTTTTCCACGTTCACTTTCCACCCATGCGACCTCAGAAATGCTAGAACTATCTCTGTATGAGACTTTGCATTTTGAAAACTTGACGCTTGTATCAGAATGTCGTCTAGGTACGGAGCCACCGCTATGCCTCGTGGTCTTAGTCCCGCCAGAAGAGAGCCCAGAACCTTTGTAAAAATTCTCGGGGCCGTAGCTAACCCGAAGGGAAGCGCTACAAACTGGTAATGCCTGTCTAGAAAGGCAAACCTTAGGTACCGATAATGATCTTTGTGAATCGGTATGTGAAGGTAGGCATCCTTTAAATCCACTGTGGTCATATATTGACCCTCTTGGATCATGGGTAGGATGGTCCGAATGGTTTCCATCTTGAACGATGGAACCCTTAGGAATTTGTTTAAGATTTTTAAATCTAAGATTGGTCTGAAGTTTCCCTCTTTCTTGGGAACCACAAACAGATTTGAATAAAACCCTTGCCCCTGTTCCGTCCGCGTAACTGGGTGGATTACTCCCATCACTAAGAGGTCTTGTACACATTGTAGAAATGCCTCTTTCTTTACTAGGTTTGTTGATAACCTTGACAGATGAAACCTCCTTTGTGGAGGAGAAGTTTTGAAATCCAGAAGGTATCCCTGAGATATAATCTCCAACGTCCAGGGATCCTGTACATCTCTTGCCCAAGCCTGGGCGAAGAGAGAGAGTCTGCCCCCCACTAGTTCCGTCTCCGGAAAGGGGGCCCTGACTTCATGCTGTCTTAGGGGCGGAAGTAGGCTTTCTGGCCTGCTTGCCCTTGTTCCATGACTGGTTGCCTTTCCAACCCTGTCTGTAACGAGCAGTAGTTCCTTCCTGTTTTGGAGCGGAGGAAGTTGATGCTGCTCCTGCCTTGAAATTACGAAAGGCACGAAAATTAGACTGTTTGGCTTTCGATTTGGCCCTGTCCTGAGGAAGGGTGTGGCCCTTACCTCCAGTAATGTCAGCAATAATTTCCTTCAAGCCGGGCCCGAATAAGGAGTGCCCTTTGAAAGGAATGTTTAGTAATTTAGACTTAGAAGTTACATCTGCTGACCAGGATTTAAGTCAAAGCGCTCTGCGCGCCTGTATGGCGAATCCGGAATTTTTAGCCGTAAGTTTGGTTAAATGCACTACGGCATCCGAAACAAACGCATTAGCCAGCTTAAGGGTTCTAATCTTGCTTAGAGAATCATCCAATGGTGCTGTGCGAATCGCCTCTTCCAGAGACTCAAACCAGAATGCCGCTGCAGCAGTGACAGGCGCAATGCATGCAAGAGGCTGTAATATAAAACCTTGTTGAACAAACATTTTCTTAAGATAACCCTCTAATTTTTTATCCATTGGATCTGAGAAAGCACAGCTATCCTCCACCGGGATAGTGGTACGCTTGGCTAGAGTAGAAACTGCTCCCTCCACCTTAGGGACCGTCTGCCATAAGTCTCGTGTGGTGGCGTCTATAGGGAACATTTTTCTAAATATCGGAGGAGGGGAAAAGGGCACACCGGGTCTATCCCACTCCTTACTAATAATCTCTGTAAGCCTCATTGGTATAGGAAAAACGTCAGTACACACCGGCACCACGTAGTATTTATCCAGCTTACATAATTTCTCTGGGATTGCCACTGTGTCACAATCATTCAGAGCCGCTAACACCTCCCCTAGCAACACGCGGAGGTTCTCAAGCTTAAATTTAAAATTTGAAATTTCTGAATCCGGTCTCCCCGAATCAGAACCGTCACCCACAGAATGAAGCTCTCCGTCCTCATGTTCTGCAAATTGTGACGCAGTATCAGACATGGCTCTCATGTCATCGGCGCGCTCTGTCCTTAACCCAGAACTGTCGCGCTTGCCTCTTAACTCGGGCATATTGTATAATACTTCTTTCATAACATTAGCCATATCATGTAAAGTGATTTGTAAGGGCCTTGATGTACTTGGCGCCTCAATCTCACGCACCTCCCGAGCGGGAGACGAAGGTACTGACACGTGAGGAGAGTTAGACGGCATAACTGCCCCCTCGTTGTCTGGTGATAATTTTTTAATCGGTACAGATTGATTTTTTTAAAGTAACATCAATACAATTGGTACACATATTTCTATTGGGCTCCACAACGGCTTTTAAACATAATGAACAAGCAGATTCCTCTGTATCAGACATGTTTAAACAGACTAGCAATGAAGCTAGCAAGCTTGGAAAATACTTTCAATAAGTTTGCAAACAATATAAAAAACGCTGCAGCGCTTTTAAAAAACACAGTTGAGTAACAAAGAACTAATTCAGTTATAGTCAACAATTCTTTAAATGTATTAATTAGCAGAGGATTGCACCCATTAGCAACAGGATGATTAACCCCTCAGTACCCAAAAAAAACATAATTTATGCTTACCTGATAAATTTATTTCTCTTGTAGTGTATCCAGTCCACGGATCATCCATTACTTATGGGATATATTCTCCTTCCCAACAGGAAGCTGCAAGAGTCCACCCACAGCAAAGCTGCTATATAGCTCCTCCCCTAACTGCCATTACCAGTCATTCGACCGAAAACATGCAGAGAAAGGAAAACCATAGGGTGCAGTGGTGACTGTAGTTTAATGGAAAAATTACCTGCCTTAAAGTGACAGGGCGGGCCGTGGACTGGATACACTACAAGAGAAATAAATTTATCAGGTAAGCATAAATTATGTTTTCTCTTGTTAAGTGTATCCAGTCCACGGATCATCCATTACTTATGGGATACCAATACCAAAGCTAAAGTACACGGATGATGGGAGGGACAAGGCAGGTACTTAAACGGAAGTTACCACTGCCTGTAAAAAAACCCTTTCTCCCAAAAATAGCCTCCGAAGAAGCAAGGTATCAAATTTGTTAAATTTGAAAAAGTATGAAACGCAGACCAAGACTCCGTCTTGTAATCTGTTCAACAGAAGCCACATTTAAAAAAGGCCTAAGTGAAAACCACAGCTCTAGTAGAATGAGCTGTAATCCCTTCAGGAGGCTGCTGTCCAGCAGTCTCATAAGCTAAATGAATTATGCTTTTTAACCAAAAAGACAGAGAGGTTGCTGAAGTCCTTTGACCTCTCCTCTGTCCAGAATAGACAACAAACAAGGTGAATGTTTGATGAAAATCTGTAGTAGCTTGTAAGTAAAACTTTAAAACACGAACCACGTCCAAATTGTGTAATAGACGTTCCTTCTTTGAAGAAGGATTAGGATACAAGAATGGAACAACAATCTCTTGAGTGATATTCTTGTTAGATACCACCTTAGGTAAAAACCCAGGTTGGTACACAGGACTACCTTATCCGTACGGAGAACCAGATAAGGAGAATCACATTGCAACGCAGATAACTCGGAGACTCTATGAGCCGAGGAAATAGCTACCAAAAAGGAACTTTCCAAGATAGAAGTTTGATATCTATGGAATGAAAAGGTTCAAATGGAACTCCTTGAAGAACCTTAAGAACCAGCTTTAAGCTCCATGGCGGAGAAACATTTTTAACCACAGGCTTGGTTCTAACCAAAGCCTGACCAAATGCCTGAACGTCTAGAATACCTGCCAGACGCTTGTGCAAAAGAATAGACAGAGTAGAAATCTGTCCTTTTAAAGAACTAGCTGACAACCCTTTTCTCAAAATCATCTTGGAGAAAAGATAATATCCTGGGAATCCAGACTTTACTCCATGAGTAACCCTTGGATTCATAACAATAAGATATTTACACCATATCTTATGTTAAATTTTCCTAGAGACAGGCTTTTATGCCTGTATTAAGGTATCAATTACTGACTCGGAGAAGCCATGCTTTGATAACATCAAGCGTTCTGTCTCCAGGCAGTCCATCTCAGATTAGTTATATTTAGATTGTTGAAAAGACCCTGAGGTAGAGGGTCCTGTCTCAGAAGCAGAGACCGTGGTGGAAAGGATGACATGTCCACCAGATCTGCATACCAGGTCCTGCGTGGCCACGCAGGCGCTGTCAAAAGCACCAAAGCACTCTCCTGCTTGATCTTGTGCAAACCCCTCCGGAGGGAATTCCCACTCCCCCGGATGAAAAGTCTGACGACTTAGAAAATCTGCCTCCCAGTTCTCAACACCTGGGATAGGGATAGCTTTTAGACAAGAGTGAGTCTCTGTCCAGTGAATTATTTTAAGACTTCTAACATTGCTAGGGAACTTCTGTTCCCCCTTGATGGTTGATGTAAGCCACAGTCGTGATATTGTCCGACTGAAATATGATGTACCTCAGAGTTGCTAACTGAGGCCAAGTCTGAAAAGCATGGAATATCGCTCCCAGTTCCAGAATATTCATTAGAAGGAGGGTCTCCTCCTGAGTCCACTATCCCTGAGCCTTCAGGGAGTTCCAGACTGTATCCCAACCTAAAAGGCTGGCATCTGTTGTAACAATTGTCCCATCTGACCTGCGGAAGGTCATACCCTTGGACAGATGGACCCGAGATAGTCACCAGAGAAGAGAATCTCTGGTTTCTTGGTCCGGATTTAACAGGAGAACAAATCTGTGTAATCCCCGTTCCTCTGGCTGAGCATGCATAGTTGCAGTGGTCTGAAATGTAGGCGTGCAAACGGTACTATGTCCCTTGCCGCTACCATTAAGCCGATTACATTCATGTACTGAGCCACCAAAGGGCGCGGATGGAATGAAGAACACGGCAGAAATTTAGAAACTTTGACAACCTGGATTCCGTCAGGTAAATTTTAATTTCTACAAAATCTATCAGAATCCCTAGGAGGGAAACCCTTGATATTGGGGATAGAGAACTCTTTCCTTGTTCACTTTCCACCCATGCGATCTCAGAAATGCCAGTACTACGTCCATATGAGACTTGGCAACTTGGATGTTTGACGCCTGTATCAGGATGTCGTCTAAATAAGGGGCCACTTCTATGCCCCGCGGCCTAAGGACCGCCAAAGTGACCCCAGAACCTCCATAAAGATTCTAGGGGCTGTAGTTAACCCAAAGGAAAGAGCTACAAACTGGTAATGCCTGTCTAGAAAGGCAAACCTGAAAAACCGATGGTGATCTTTATGCATCGTAATGTGAGGATAAGCATCCTTCAAATCCATTGTAGTCCTCTATTGACTCTCCTGGATCATAGTTAAGATGGTACGAATAGTTTCCATCTTAAATGATAGAATTCTAAAGAATTTGTTTAAGATCTTTTAGATCCAAAATAGGTCTGAAGGTTTCCTTTCCTTGGGAACCACAAACCGATTTGAGGAAAACTGTGTCCCTGTTCCTCTATTGGAACTGAATGGGTCACGTACACAATGCAAGAATGTCTCTTTCTTTATCTGGTTTGCAGATAAATGTGAAAGGCAAAAACTCCCCTTTTTTGGGGGGGAAAGCTTTGAAATCCAGAAGATATCTCTGGGGTATAATTTCCAATGCCCAGGGATCCTGGGCATCTCTTGCCCACGCCTGGGCGAAGAATGAAGTCTGCCCCCTATAGGATCCGTTACCAGATAGGGGTCCGTTCCTCATGCTGTTTTAGAGGCAGCAGCAGGCTCCTTGACCTGCTTATCTTTGTTCCAGGTCCGGTTGTCTGCCTTAGAGGAAGTTGATGCCACACCTGCCTTGAATTTTCGAAAGGCACGAAAATTAGGCCTTTTTTGTCCCTTGATTTGGACCTGTCCTGAGGAAGGGCATGATCTTTTCCTCCAGTGATATAAGTAATAATCTCCTTCAAACTAGGCCTGAATATGGTCTGCCCCTTGAAGGGAAGTTAAGTAGCTTATTTATTAAAGTCACGACAGCTGACCATGATATAAGCCATAGCGCTCTGCGCGCCAGTATAGTAAAAAACAGAATTCTTAGCCGTTAGTCTAGTCAAAGGAACAAAGGCATCAGAAAACAAAGGAATTGGCTAGCTTAAGTGCTCTAAGCTTGTCAAATATATTCATCCAATGGAGCCTGTAAAGCCTCATCAAGAGACTCAAACCAGAACGCCGCAGCAGCAGTGACAGGAGCAATGCGTGCAAGGGGCTGCAGGATAAAACCTTGTTGAATAAACATTTTTTATCCATTGGATCTAAAAAAGCACAACAGTCCTCGCCAGAGGTAGTGGTACGCTTAGCTAGAGTAGAAACTCTTCTCTCCACCTTAGGAACTGTCTGCCATAAGTCCCGTGTGGTGGCAACTATTAGAAAACATTCTTCTAAAAAATAGGAGGGGAAGAGAACGGCACACCTGGTCTATCCCATTACTTATGAAAAATTTTAGTAAACCTCTTTAGGTATTGGAAAAACATAAGTACACACCGGCACTGCATATTATTTATCCAGTCTACACTATTTCTCTGGCACTGCGATTGTACACATTCATTCAGAGCAGCTAAAGCCTCCCTGAGCAACAAGTGGAGGTTCTCAAGCATAAGTTTTAAATGTAGAAATATCAGAATCAGGTTAAATCATCTTCCCTGAGTCACAAATATCACCCACAGACTAAGCATATTGTGAGGTAGTATCAGACATGGTTCTTAAAGCGTCTGTATGCTCTGTATCTACCCCCAGAGCTGCTTTGCTTTCCTTTAATTTCAGGTAGTCTGACTAATACTGCTGCCAGTGTATTATACACAACCTTTGCCATGTCTTGTAAAATAAACGCTATGGGCGCCATTGATATACTTGGCGCCATTTGAGCGCGAGTCCCTGGAGCGGGAGTCAAAGGGTCTGACACGTGGGGAGAGTTAGTCGGCATAACTTCCCCCTCGACAGAATCCTCTGGTGATAATGTTTTTAAATACAAAAAATGATCTTTATTGTTTAACATGAAATCAGTACATCTGGTACAAATTCTAAAATGGGGTTCCACCATGGCTTTAAACATAATAAACACAGAGCCTCCTCTATGTTAGACATGTTAGAACTAATAAAGAGACTAGTAAGCTTGGAAAACACTTTAAATCAAGTTAACAAGCAAATATAACAAACGTTACTGTGCCTTTAAGAGAAACAAATTTTGTCAAAATTTGAAAAACAGTGAAAAAAGGCAGTAAATCAAACGAAATTTTTACAGTACATGTAATAAGTTAACAGAGCATTGCACCCACTTGCAAATGGATGATTAACCCCTTAATGCAAAAAACAGATTTAAAAAAAAAAAAAACGACATTTTTTTAAACAGACACAACAAAACTGCCACAGCTGAGCTGTGGATTACCTTCCCTATAACTGTTTCTATGCAAAATTTAAGCCAGCCATGTGGAAAAATTAGGCCCCAATAAGTTTTATCACCAAACATATGTTAAAAAACGATTAAACATGCCAGCTAACGTTTTAAAACACATTCTTATAAGAGTATGTATGTCTATTAATAAGCCTGATCCAGTCGCTATCACTGCATTTAAGGCTTTACTTACATTACTTCGGTATCAGCAGTATTTTCTTAGTCAATTCCATTCCTTAGAAAAATATATTACTGCACATACCTTAGCATATATCTCTATCAATCAGCCTGGTACCAGTCGCTTTCACTGCATTTAAAGGCTGTACTTACATTACTTCGGTATCAGCAGTATTTTCTTAGTCAATTCCATTCCTTAGAAAAATATTTTACTGTACATACCTTATTTGCAGGAAAACCTGCACGCCATACCCCCTCTGAAGTACCTTACTCCTCAGAATGTGTGAGAACAGCAACTGGATCTTAGTTACGTCTGCTAAGATCATAGAAAAAACGCAGGCAGATTCTTCTTCCAAATACTGCCTGAGATAAACAGCACACTCCGGTGCCATTTAAAAATAACAAACTTTTGATTGAAGAAATAAACTAAGTATAAAAAACCACAGACTCTCACGACCTCCTAGCTATGTTGAGACTTGCAAGAGAATGACTGGTAATGGCAGTTAGGGGAGGAGCTATATAGCAGCTTTGCTGTGGGTGGACTCTTGCAGCTTCCTGTTGGGAAGGAGAATATATCCCATAAGTAATGGATGATCCGTGGACTGGATACACTTAACAAGAGAAACGGATATCAAATTAATATTAAACGTTATTTATCACAGTCTAACACACTGTTACAGGTCTGCTGTGACTGATTACCTCCCTCAAAAACGAATTTTGAAGACCCCTGAGCTCTCTAAAGACGTCCTGGATCAAGGAGGAAGAAGCAGGAAGACTGTGCTAGAATTTTAACTGCGCAACAAGGCGCTAAAAAGAGGCCCCTCCCGCTCATTTACAACAGAGGGAGACCTGATATAACGGTTTCTATACAGAAATATACGTTAGCCATGTGGAAAAAAAGAGAAAAAATTCATGCCCAAAAGGATTTATCACCAAAGTACCTCACAAAACGAATAACATGCCAGTAAACGTTTTGAAAATAAACTTCTTTAAATGTCATGCAAAGTTATCACTAAGCCTGCAACCAGTCGCTACCACTGCAGATAAGGCTTAAGCATTATTTCAGTATTAACAGTATTTTCTCAGTCAAATTCTAGTCCCTAGAAAATAACTCTACTGTGCATACATTGATCAGCCTGATACCAGTCACTACTACTGCATTTAAGGCTGTACTTACATCATACGGGTAACAGCAGTATTTTCTTAGTCAATTCCATTCCCAGAAAATATTGTACTGCACATACCTCATTTGCGGGGGACCCCGCATGCTATTCCCATGTTCTGAAGTTACCCCACTCCTCAGAATGTCGAGAACAGCCAGTGGATCTTAGTTACTTCTGCTAAGATCATAGAAAACGCAGGCAGTTTCTTCCTCCAAATACTGCCTGAGATAGAAAAACAGCACACTCCGGTGCCATTTAAAATAACAAACTTTTGATTGAAGAATAATTAAGTAAAAACTCCAACTCCTCCCGCGACCTCCTTCTTTGTTGAGGGTTGCAAGAGAATGACTGGATATGACATGTGAGGGGAGGAGCTATATAGCAGCTCTGCTTGGGTGATCCTCTTGCAACTTCCTGTTGGGAAGGAGAATATATCCCATAAGTAATGGATGACCCGTGGACTGAACACACTTAACAAGAGAAAATATTTTAAAAACAAAAGTAATGAACCACTTTTAGCATAATTAAAGTATACAAATGTAGACATAAATAGCAGATTAATCTACTATACACTGGGGAGACACTTGATATGTGATAAGAAATGATACAGAAAATGAATCCGTTGTAATACAGATAAACCATGCTGTATATGTTAGATTATAAATTTGGTTAAAGGTTATAGCTTAAGGAATAGTGGTATTTAATGTGCATCTAAGGCCACCTTATATGAAACAGTATGATGATATGCTGACAAATTCAGGTACAATAATGTTGTTCAATAACAAAACTGAAATGTTACTATATACAAAAATTTGTTTTTTTAACATAATTTTGGGATTAGTTGTCAATGAAGAAATTAATATATGCTAAAAGTGGTTCATTACTTTTGTTTTTAAAATATTTTTCTATTTGAGATGTACCAACAGAGCAGTCTGCTTACCAAGGGGTTAACAAATAATCAGCTGTAATACATTAACTTGGATATAGATTACAGCAAATCAAATATAGAGTTCCCCTTTATATGCAGGCTGCCCTACATCACAAATCAGTCTATGAATAAGCGTCCTAAAGGGACGCGAAACTAGTCAGACAGCCTGTAGTGTCTCTCACACTCCTGCCATTGACTCTTTGTTGCGTGTCATACAGCGTTTGCTGCTGTTAATTTTTTAACCTGTTACAATAAAGGATTTTTGTTTTTATGGAGCCCTCGCTGCGGTGCCTACTTTTTGCTCTCTTTGTGGATTTTATCTAGTGGCTTGGTTTCGCCACTGCTACGGCACTCCGTTTACCTAAGTGGGTTGAACTCTCTTCAGACAGACCGGTATCACTTCCGGTCCACTAGCCGGGTCCCCGGATGTTGCTAGAAACGCCGCACTCTCCGTAGCATCAACTCTCTGCTTTTTAAGACAGACTTCCCTTTATGCCATAGCACTGCTGCATTACACAGCTTTGATGCTTAGCTAGGGTTAGTACAGTGATTTAGACCAATCCCAGGACAGCTGTTTCGTGGTTATTGCCACTCATCAGCTGGGAGTAGGTTAAATCACTGCTTGGTAAAGTTCATTTCTGGGGAAATTCAACAACAATTACAATTATGGGGAGGCGAAAAGTAAGTTTAAAATCCTCCACTAAATACAAAATATAGAGAAAATAACTCATTGTGTAAACCATTTACAAATCTAAACAAGTCAGAAGACTTGCTTTAAACCCAAAAACTCTCTGACTACAATGTTTCCAATGCAGCAAAGGAATCTGGGTAAGATATGCAAATGAGGTTCACAATAACTCACCTTTTTACTTTTAGCCTGCTTTTTAAGACAGACTTCCCTTTATGCCATAATTTTAATTGTTGTTGAATTTCCCCCAGAAATTAACTTTACCAAGCAGTGATTTAAAGGGACATAATACTCAAATGCTAAATCACTAGAAACTGATGCAGTATAAGTGTAAAAAGCTGACAGGAAAATATCACCTGAGCATCTCTATGTAAAAAAGGAAGATTTTTTACCTCACAATTTCCTCAGCTCAGCAAAGTAAGTTCTGAGTAAAAAGTTATACTCAACTGCTCCCAGCTGCAGGTAAAAAAATTAAAAAAAATGAAGAAATGAACAGCAGCCAATCAGCATCAGCAGTGCTGAGGTCATGAACTTTTACTGTGATCTCATGAGATTTGACTTCTCTCTCATGAGATTTCATTGTAAACTTCCTTTACCTGAAATAAGATGAGAGTGCACGATGCTCATCCCTTCAGATGTCCCAGGACAGACACACTAAAATGCTGCTTAGAAATCCTTTACAATGGGAGGTGGCTACTGAGGAACTTTTGAGGTAAAATATCTTTCTTTTTTACATAGAGATGTTCAGGAGATATTTTCTAGTCGGCTTTTTACAGCTATACTGCATCACTTTCAAGTGTTTAAATATTTGGGTATTATGGCCCTTTAACCTACTCCCAGCTAATGAGTGGCAATAACCACGAAACATCTGTCCTGGGATTGGTCTAAATCACTGTACTAACCCTAGCTAAGCATAAAAGCTGTGTAATGCAGCAGTGCTATGGCATAAAGGGAAGTCTGTCTTAAAAAGCAGGCTAAAAGTAAAAAGGTGAGTCACTGTGAACCTCATTTGCATATCTTACCCAGATTCCTTTGCTGCATTGGAAACAGTGTAGCCAGAGAGTTTTTGGGTTTAAAGCAAGTCTTCTGACTTGTTTAGATTTGTAAATGGTTTACACAATTAGTTATTTTCTCTATATTTTGTATTTAGTATTCACTTTTCGCCTCCACACTTAATTTTTTTGTCCCTTGAGCCAGCGCTGCAATTTCCACAAATATTTTTCCTGACTACTTTTGCTTGTTTGCTCCTCCCCTGCCCAATTTCACTATGAATGTTGTGGGCGTGCCGTGGGGCTTGCGAAGTTGCGTTCCTAACCTAAACCTGCCTGCCTATCTGTGCTCACTGCTCAGTGACGTGTCGAGCAGTGGAGTCATTCACTGCTGTGCTGTCTCTCTAAACGTGAACCGGGAAATCGTGAGGGGGATGCCTGGCACCTGACCGCATAACTGTCTGACACTGTCTCTAAAGTGAAGGAGCCACGTATGATGCCCACCAGACTGGTACGGTTACGGTACACTAAGTGCACACTGAAGAGGTAGGAGGGGAGGGCAGAGTGCAGAGGTGATTGGCCATAAGAAGTGGAAGGCACGCGGCCCGGGGCTGTGTACTAACAGACTTGGAACAGAGTCAGAGAGCAGAATTTTCATAGTTTGCGCACCTAAACCTTTTCTTTAGTGATTTATTTTTAGAGTGCACTGTTTATCTTTCGTTTGGTGCTCTACTGAGCCAGGGAGTAACTCTAGGCATGAGCTTTATAATTAATGCAGTGCAGTTTACATATTTTGTATGTGTGTGTGTGTGTCTGAGTTTTTGTGTGTGTGTCTGAGTGTTTTTATGGTGTGTGCCTGAGTGCTTCTGTGTGTGTGTGTGTGCCTGAGTGTTTTTGTGTGTGTGTCTAAATGTGTTTCCGAGTGTTTGTGTGTGCACCTGAGTGTGTTTTTAAGTGTGTGTGTGCTTTCTGGGGGGTGGGTGACATCATAACTTACTGCACCGGGTGACACCAACCCTAGTGACGCCACTGTGTGTATGTGTATATATATATATATATATATATATATATATATATCTCCCATACTAAATATTTATATAGACATAATTCACTATTTTTTTTACAGCACTTTTGGGAGCACACATGAAAATTAGTACAGGGTATATATACATTTCTACAATTCAGACTACTTATACCTAAATTTACTTGTAGCAATAAAAAATAACAGATTTGTTGCACTTTTTGATCTGGTGTAGAGTTTGTTCTTTAGCATTGCCAGATCTAGAGTACTAACCCGACAGTGGGAACGGAACTGCTGCTCCTGAACTTTCAGGCTTTCATTCATTGCTACCAAAGATCTGAGTTTCTGCAGGATGCTGAAAAAAATACAGAAGTCAATATACCAGACATAATAAAACACAGTTATGATCATGAGCTCCCACTTTGGGGAAAAATAACCTATCCCCCTCCCCCCATAAGTGCACTCAGACCGGAAACTGTTATTGTGTGTACCTGTGATCAACTTTGGACTTAAACCATAGCCTATTGAAACGAAATGAGCTTACAGGTGATATCATATATCATTATGTTATCACTTTGTATACACACAGTTGCTTCCTTATCTTGTATCTGTTTGTAAACCAAAGCTCAATACTACAATGGAAAAACATAATTTATGTAAGAACTTACCTGATAAATTCATTTCTTTCATATTAGCAAGAGTCCATGAGCTAGTGACGTATGGGATATACATTCCAACCAGGAGGGGCAAAGTTTCCCAAACCTCAAAATGCCTATAAATACACCCCTCACCACACCCACAATTCAGTTTAACGAATAGCCAAGAAGTGGGGTGATAAGAAAGGAGCGAAAGCATCAAAATAAGGAATTGTAATAATTGTGCTTTATACAAAAAAATCATAACCACCACAAAAAAGGGTGGGCCTCATGGACTCTTGCTAATATGAAAGAAATGAATTTATCAGGTAAGTTCTTACATAAATTATGTTTTCTTTCATGTAATTAGCAAGAGTCCATGAGCTAGTGACGTATGGGATAATAAATACCCAAGATGTGGAACCTCCACGCAAAAGTCACTAGAGAGGGAGGGATAAAATAAAGACAGCCAATTCCGTTGAAAAATTATCCACAACCCAAAACAAAAGTTTTAATCTTAATAATGAAAAAAACTGAAATTATAAGCAGAAGAATCAAACTGAAACAGCTGCCTGAAGTACTTTTCTGCCAAAAACTGCTTCAGAAGAAGAGAAAACATCAAAATGGTAGAATTTAGTAAAAGTATGCAAAGAAGACCAAGTTGCTGCTTTGCAAATCTGATCAACAGAAGCTTCATTCCTAAACGCCCAGGAAGTAGAAACTGACCTAGTAGAATGAGCCGTAATCCTTTGAGGCGGAGATTTACCCGACTCTACATACGCATGATGAATCAAAGACTTTAACCAAGACGCCAAAGAAATGTCAGAGGCCTTCTGACCTTTCCTGGAACCAGAAAAGATAACAAATAGTCTAGAAGTCTTTCTAAAATCTTTAGTAGCTTCAACATAATATTTTAAAGCTCTTACTACATCCAAAGAATGTAAAGATCTCTCCAGAGAATTCTTAGGATTAGGACACAATGAAGGAACAACAATTTCTCTACTAATGTTGTTAGAATTCACAACCTTAGGTAAAAATTTAAATGAAGTCCGCAACACCGCCTTATCCTGATGAAAAAATCAGAAAAGGAGATTCACAAGAAAGAGCAGATAACTCAGAAACTCTTCTAGCAGAAGAGATGGCCAAAAGGAACAGAACTTTCCAAGAAAGTAATTTAATATCCAGAGAATGCATAGGTTCAAACGGAGGAGCTTGTAAAGCCCTCAGAACCAAATTAAGACTCCAAGGAGGAGAGATTGACTTAATGACAGGTTTGATACGAACCAAAGCCTGTACAAAACAATGAATATCAGGAAGAATAGCAATCTTTCTGTGAAAAAGAACAGAAAGAGCAGAGATTTGTCCTTTCAAGGAACTTGCAGACAAACCTTTATCCAAACCATCCTGAAGAAACTGTAAAATTCTAGGAATTCTAAAAGAATGCCAGGAAAATTTATTAGAAGAACACCAAGAAATGTAAGTCTTCCAGACTCGATAATAAATCTTCCTAGACACAGATTTACGAGCCTGTAACATAGTATTAATTACTGAGTCAGAGAAACCTCTATGACTAAGAATCAATTCAATTTCCATACCTTCAAATTTAATGATTTGAGATCCTGATGGAAAAAAGAGCCTTGAGATAGAAGGTCTGGTCTTAACGGAAGAGTCCAAGGTTGGCAACTGGCCATCCGAATGAGATCCGCATACCAAAACCTGTGAGGCCATGCTGGAGCCACCAGCAGTACAAACGAACGTTCCATTCGAATTTTGAAAATTACGTTTGGAAGAAGAACTAGAGGCGGAAAGATATAGGCAGGATGATAATTCCAAGGAAGCGACAACGCGTCTACTGCCTCCGCCTGAGGATCCCTGGATCTGGACAGATGCCTGGGAAGTTTCTTGTTTAGATGAGAGGCCATCAGATCTATTTCTGGAAGTCCCCAGATTTGAACAATCTGAAGAAATACCTCTGGGTGAAGAGACCATTCACCCGGATGTAACGTCTGGCGACTGATATAATCCGCTTCCCAATTGTCTACACCTGGGATGTGAACCGCAGAGATTAGACAGGAGCTGGATTCCGCCCATACAAGTATCCGAGATACTTCTTTCATAGCCTGAGGACTGTGAGTCCCCCCTTGATGATTGACATATGCCACGGTTGTGACAGTGTCTGTCTGAAAACAAATAAACGATTCTCTCTTCAGAAGAGGCCAGAACTGAAGAGCTCGGAAAATCGAACGGAGTTCCAAAATGTTGATTGGTAATCTCGCCTCCTGAGATTCCCAAACCCCCTGCGCTGTCAGAGATCCCCATACAGCTCCCCAACCTGACAGACTCGCATCTGTTGAGATCACAGTCCAGGTTGGACGAATAAAAGAAGCCCCTTGGATTAAACGATGGTGATCTATCCACCACGTCAGAGAGTGTCGTACATTGGGATTAAGGATATTAATTGTGATATCTTTGTATAATCCCTGCACCACTGGTTCAGCATACAAAGCTGAAGAGGTCGCATGTGGGGAAACGAGCAAAGGGGATCGCGTCCGATGCAGCAGTCATGAGACCTAGAATTTCCATGCACAAAGCTACCGAAGGGAATGATTGAGACTGAAGGTTTCGACAGGCTGAAACCAATTTCAGACGTCTCTTTTCTGTTAGAGACAAGGTCATGGACACTGAATCTATTTGAAAACCCAAAAAGGTTACCTTTGTCTGAGGAATCAACAAACTCTTTGGTAAATTGATCCTCCAACCATGTCTTTGAAGAAACGACACAAGTTGATTCGTATGAGATTCTGCCGAATGTGAAGACTGAGCAAGTACCAAGATATCGTCCAAATAAGGAAATACCACAATACCCTGTTCTCTGATTACAGAGAGAAGGGCACCGAGAACCTTTGAAAAGATCCTTGGAGCTGTTGCTAGGCCAAACGGAAGGGCCACAAACTGGTAATGCTTGTCTAGAAAAGAGAATCTCAGAAACTGATAGTGATCTGGATGAATCGGAAAATATGAAGATATGCATCCTGTAAATCTATTGTGGACATATAATGCCCTTGCTGAACAAAAGGCAGAATAGTCCTTATAGTTACCATTTTGAATGTTGGTATCCTTACATAACGATTCAATATTTTTAGATCCAGAACTGGTCTGAAGGAATTCTCCTTCTTTGGTACAATGAATAGATTTGAGTAAAACCCCAGACCCCGTTTCAGAACTGGAACTGGCACAATTACCCCAGCCAACTCTAGATCTGAAACACATTTCAGAAACGCCTGAGCCTTCACTGGGTTTATTGGAATGCGAGAGAGAAAAAATCTCACAGGCGGCCTTACCTTGAAACCTATTCTGTACCCTTGTGAAACAATGTTCTGAATCCAAAGACTGTGAATCGAATTGATCCAAATATCTTTGAAAAATCGTAACCTGCCCCCTACCAGCTGTGCTGGAATGAGGGCCGCACCTTCATGTGGACTTGGGAGCTGGCTTTGACTTTCTAAAAGGCTTGGATTTATTCCAGACTGGAGGTTTCCAAACAGAAACCGTTCCTTTAGGGGAAGGGTCAGGCTTCTGTTCCTTATTCTGACGAAAGGAACGAAAACGATTAGCAGCCCTGTATTTACCTTTAGATTTTTTGTCCTGAGGCAAAAAAGTTCCTTTCCCCCCAGTAACAGTTGAAATAATAGAATCCAACTGAGAACCAAATAATTTATTACCTTGGAAAGAAAGAGAAAGCAAAGTTGACTTAGAAGTCATATCTGCATTCCAAGTCTTAAGCCATAAAGCTCTTCTAGCTAAAATAGCTAAAGACATATACCTGACATCAATTCTAATGATATCAAAGATGGCATCACAAATAAAGTTATTAGCATGTTGAAGAAGTTTAACAATGCTATGAGTATTATGGTCTGACACTTGTTGCGCTAAAGCCTCCAACCAGAAAGTGGAAGCAGCAGCAACATCAGCCAAAGAAATAGCAGGTCTAAGAAGATTAACTGAACATAAATAAGCTCTCCTTAGAAAGGATTCAAGCTTCCTATCTAAAGGATCCTTAAAGGAAGTACTATCCGCCGTAGGAATAGTAGTACGTTTAGCAAGAGTAGAGATAGCCCCATCAACTTTAGGGATTTTGTCCCAAAACTCTAATCTATCAGATGGCACAGGGTACAATTTCTTAAACCTTTGAGAAGGAGTAAATGAAGTACCCAGATTATTCCATTCCCTAGAAATTACTTCAGAAATAGCATCAGGAACAGGAAAAACTTCTGGAATAAGTATATGAGGTTTGAAAACCGAATTTAAACGCTTAGTAGATTTAGTATCAAGAGGACTAGACTCCTCCATATCTAATGCGATTAACACTTCTTTAAGTAAAGAACGAATAAATTCCATTTTAAATAAATATGAAGATTTATCAGTGTCAATATCTGAGACAGAATCTTCGGAACCAGATAAATCCTTATCAGAAACAGACAAGTCAGAATGATGACGGTCACTTAAAAATTCATCTGAAATATGAGAAGTTTTAAAAGACCTTTTACGTTTACTGGAGCCTTCCTAATAGATTTAGAAACAAATTCTTTTACATTAACAGGAACATCCTGAGCATTAGATGTTGAGGGAACAACAACAGGTAATGGATTATTACTAATGGAAATACTATCTGCATTAGCAAGTTTATCATGACATTCATCACAAACTACAGCCGGAGGAACAGTTACCACAAGTTTACAACAAATGCACTTAACTTCGGTAGAACCAGCATCAGGCAGCGTCTTTACAGAAGTAGATTCTGATCCAAGGTCAAGTTGAGACATCTTGCAATATGTAATAGAAAAAACAACATATAAAGCAAAATTATCAAATTCCTTAAATGACAGTTTCAGGAATGGGAAAAAATGCCAATGAACAAGCCTCTAGCAACCAGAAGCAATGAAAAATGAGACTGAAATAATGTGAAAAAAAGGTGGAGACAAGAATGACGCCCACATTTTTTGGCGCCAAAAATGACGCCCACATTATTGGTGCCAAGTACAACGCCTATATTTTTGGGCGCTAAGTATGACGCCACATCCGGTGACGCCGAAAAAAATAACGCCCACATTTTTTGCGCCAAAAAAGTCTGCGCCAAAAATGACGCAATAAATTGAAGCATTTTCAGCCCCCGCGAGCCTAACAGCCCACAGGGAACAAAGTCAATTGAAAAACTTTTAAGGTAAGAAAAAATAATCATTCATATGCATTATCCCAAATAATGAAACTGACTGTCTGAAATAAGGAATACTGATTACCCTGAATCATGGCAAATATAAGTTTAAACACATATATTTAGAACTTTATAAATAAAGTGCCCAACCATAGCTTAAGAGTGTCATAATAAAATAAGACTTACTTACCCCAAGACACTCATCTACATATAGTAGATAGCCAAACCAGTACTGAAACGAGAATCAGTAGAGGTAATGGTATATTAGAGTATATCGTCGATCTGAAAAGGGAGGTAGGAGAAGAAATCTCTACGACCGATAACAGAGAACCTATGAAATAGATCCCGTAGAAGGAGACCATGGTATTCAAATAGGCAATACTCTCTTCACATCTCTCTGACATTCACTGCACTCTGAGAGGAAAACCGGGCTCCAGCCTGGTGCAAAGCGCATATCAACGAAGAATCTAGCACAAACTTACTTCACCACCTCCACGGGAGGCAAAGTTTGTAAAACTGAATTGTGGGTGTGGTGAGGGGTGTATTTATAGGCATTTTGAGGTTTGGGAAACTTTGCCCCTCCTGGTAGGAATGTATATCCCATACGTCACTAGCTCATGGACTCTTGCTAATTACATGAAAGAAATTAACATTTTATTACTCAACTATCCAACTATCGTGCACCCCACTGGGAGTGTAATTTCTTCTGCTGAATGTGTTTACTTAGGCTTGTCAAAAGTCTAGACCCCAGTATAGGAACTTTTAGTGTAGTTTGGGCTTCCACGGGCTAAATTAGCTATTTGAAATGCTGAAATAATGGTAAACAAGCTACTTGTAAACAATTTAATACACTCCAGCAGGTAAATGAATCAATGGGAACAATTTAAAGGGGAAACCTTTTTTGGTAAACTGCCCCTTTAATACCCTTCAGTGAAATTATGAACATGAGCTCACACTTCACGGGCAAGCATCCTATATCCCATAAGTGCATATTCACAGGACAATGAAACTTATTGCATGTACCTGGGATCTGCTTTGGACTCAATACTTTCCAGAGAAGATAGCTCCTGGTCCAATCGCTCACTGTAACTTGAAACCTGTGGGCAAATAAGAAACAAATTGTTCAATAATAGAAAGTAAAAAGAACAATTTACAAGAAACAGAGTCTTGGGAACAGAAGGCAGTAACAAGAGCAATCTGCTTTTTTTTTCCTTTTTAATACAAAAAGATGGATGTTCTTGCAAAACTCCTTTTTACTTTTCTGCTTCTGGAAGTTTATCCTTGACAACCAACATAGATGCAGGGATTTACCATTTAGCCTTGAAGATCATTTTTACACACATAGGCATTTACAGCTAGTTTTACTATCAATTTAAACTAACAAAATCTAGGTAGCGCTAAAACAGCTGGAGTAATGATATGCAAATTAAAATAAGATAATAAGAGTGCACACTCAAATAAATATAAAGTTAATTAATGATGTTGAATGAATCTTCCCGGATATTTAGGGCCAGATTACAAGTGGAGCGCTAAATATTGCTTGCGAGCAACCGATATTAGCGCTCCACTTGGTAATAGCAGTGCACACAGTTCCCATAGACCGCAATGTAAAGGCACTTTTCAGTGCCGTTTTTTTTTTTCTAAGACCCCACTCCCACCAACATTAGACCCCAAAAACTGCCTATTGCAGTTGTTTTTCATTTTAAAAAACATAATTTATGTAAGAACTTACCTGATAAATTCATTTCTTTCATATTAACAAGAGTCCATGAGCTAGTGACGTATGGGATATACATTCCTACCAGGAGGGGCAAAGTTTCCCAAACCTTAAAATGCCTATAAATACACCCCTCACCACACCCACAAATCAGTTTAACGAATAGCCAAGAAGTGGGGTGATAAGAAAAAGTGCGAAGCATATAAAATAAGGAATTGGAATAATTGTGCTTTATACAAAAAAATCATAACCACCACAAAAAAGGGTGGGCCTCATGGACTCTTGTTAATATGAAAGAAATGAATTTATCAGGTAAGTTCTTACATAAATTATGTTTTCTTTCATGTAATTAACAAGAGTCCATGAGCTAGTGACGTATGGGATAATGACTACCCAAGATGTGGATCTTTCCACACAAGAGTCACTAGAGAGGGAGGGATAAAATAAAGACAGCCAATTCCTGCTGAAAATAATCCACACCCAAAATAAAATTTAACAAAAAACATAAGCAGAAGATTCAAACTGAAACCGCTGCCTGAAGAACTTTTCTACCAAAAACTGCTTCAGAAGAAGAAAATACATCAAAATGGTAGAATTTAGTAAAAGTATGCAAAGAAGACCAAGTTGCTGCTTTGCAGATCTGGTCAACCGAAGCTTCATTCCTAAACGCCCAGGAAGTAGATACTGACCTAGTAGAATGAGCTGTAATTCTTTGAGGCGGAGTTTTACCCGACTCAACATAGGCAAGATGAATTAAAGATTTCAACCAAGATGCCAAAGAAATGGCAGAAGCTTTCTGGCCTTTCCTAGAACCAGAAAAGATAACAAATAGACTAGAAGTCTTACGGAAAGATTTCGTAGCTTCAACATAATATTTCAAAGCTCTAACAACATCCAAAGAATGCAATGATTTCTCCTTAGAATTCTTAGGATTAGGACATAATGAAGGAACCACAATTTCTCTACTAATGTTGTTGGAATTCACAACTTTAGGTAAAAATTCAAAAGAAGTTCGCAACACCGCCTTATCCTGATGAAAAATCAGAAAAGGAGACTCACACGAAAGAGCAGATAATTCAGAAACTCTTCTAGCAGAAGAGATGGCCAAAAGGAACAAAACTTTCCAAGAAAGTAATTTAATGTCCAATGAATGCATAGGTTCAAACGGAGGAGCTTGAAGAGCTCCCAGAACCAAATTCAAACTCCAAGGAGGAGAAATTGACTTAATGACAGGTTTTATACGAACCAAAGCTTGTACAAAACAATGAATATCAGGAAGAATAGCAATCTTTCTGTGAAAAAGAACAGAAAGAGCAGAGATTTGTCCTTTCAAAGAACTTGCGGACAAACCCTTATCCAAACCATCCTGAAGAAATTGTAAAATTCTCGGTATTCTAAAAGAATGCCAAGAAAAATGATGAGAAAGACACCATGAAATATAAGTCTTCCAGACTCTATAATATATCTCTCGAGATACAGATTTACGAGCCTGTAACATAGTATTAATCACGGAGTCAGAGAAACCTCTATGACCAAGAATCAAGCGTTCAATCTCCATACCTTTAAATTTAAGGATTTCAGATCCGGATGGAAAAAAGGACCTTGTGACAGAAGGTCTGGTCTTAACGGAAGAGTCCATGGCTGGCAAGATGCCATCCGGACAAGATCCGCATACCAAAACCTGTGAGGCCATGCCGGAGCTATTAGCAGAACAAACGAGCATTCCCTCAGAATCTTGGAGATTACTCTTGGAAGAAGAACTAGAGGCGGAAAGATATAGGCAGGATGATACTTCCAAGGAAGTGATAATGCATCCACTGCCTCCGCCTGAGGATCCCGGGATCTGGACAGATACCTGGGAAGTTTCTTGTTTAGATGAGAGGCCATCAGATCTATCTCTGGGAGCCCCCACAATTGAACAATCTGAAGAAATACCTCTGGGTGAAGAGACCATTCGCCCGGATGCAACGTTTGGCGACTGAGATAATCCGCTTCCCAATTGTCTACACCTGGGATATGAACCGCAGAGATTAGACAGGAGCTGGATTCCGCCCAAACCAAAATTCGAGATACTTCTTTCATAGCCAGAGGACTGTGAGTCCCTCCTTGATGATTGATGTATGCCACAGTTGTGACATTGTCTGTCTGAAAACAAATGAACGATTCTCTCTTCAGAAGAGGCCAAAACTGAAGAGCTCTGAAAATTGCACGGAGTTCCAAAATATTGATCGGTAATCTCACCTCCTGAGATTCCCAAACTCCTTGTGCCGTCAGAGATCCCCACACAGCTCCCCAACCTGTGAGACTTGCATCTGTTGAAATTACAGTCCAGGTCGGAAGAACAAAAGAAGCCCCCTGAATTAAACGATGGTGATTTGTCCACCACGTTAGAGAGTGTCGAACAATCGGTTTTAAAGATATTAATTGAGATATCTTCGTGTAATCCCTGCACCATTGGTTCAGCATACAGAGCTGAAGAGGTCGCATGTGAAAACGAGCAAAGGGGATCGCGTCCGATGCAGCAGTCATAAGACCTAGAATTTCCATGCATAAGGCTACCGAAGGGAATGATTGTGACTGAAGGTTTCGACAAGCTGTAATCAATTTTAGACGTCTCTTGTCTGTTAAAGACAGAGTCATGGACACTGAATCTATCTGGAAACCCAGAAAGGTTACCCTTGTTTGAGGAATCAAAGAACTTTTTGGTAAATTGATCCTCCAACCATGATCTTGAAGAAACAACACAAGTCGATTCGTATGAGACTCTGCTAAATGTAAAGACGGAGCAAGTACCAAGATATCGTCCAAATAAGGAAATACCACAATACCCTGTTCTCTGATTACAGACAGAAGGGCACCGAGAATCTTTGCTAAAATTCTTGGAGCTGTAGCAAGGCCAAACGGTAAGAGCCACAAATTGGTAATGCTTGTCTAGAAAAGAGAATCTCAGGAACTGATAATGATCTGGATGAATCGGAATATGCAGATATGCATCCTGTAAATCTATTTGTGGACATATAATTCCCTTGCTGAACAAAAGGCAATATAGTCCTTACAGTTACCATCTTGAACGTTGGTATCCTTACATAACGATTCAATAATTTTAGATCCAGAACTGGTCTGAAGGAATTCTCCTTCTTTGGTACAATGAAGAGATTTGAATAAAACCCCATCCCCTGTTCCGGAACTGGAACTGGCATAATTACTCCAGCCAACTCTAGATCTGAAACACAATTCAGAAATGCTTGAGCTTTCACTGGATTTACTGGGACATGGGAAAGAAAAAATCTCTTTGCAGGAGGTCTCAACTTGAAACCAATTCTGTACCCTTCTGAAACAATGTTCTGAATCCAAAGATTGTGAACAGAATTGATCCAAATTTCTTTGAAAAAACGTAACCTGCCCCCTACCAGCTGAACTGGAATGAGGGCCGTACCTTCATGTGAACTTAGAAGCAGGCTTTGCCTTTCTAGCAGGCTTGGATTTATTCCAGACTGGAGATGGTTTCCAAACTGAAACTGCTCCTGAGAACGAAGGATCAGGCTTTTGTTCTTTGTTGAAACGAAAGGAACGAAAACGATTGTTAGCCCTGTTTTTTACCTTTAGATTTTTTATCCTGTGGTAAAAAAGTTCCTTTCCCACCAGTAACAGTTGAAATAATAGAATCCAACTGAGAACCAAATAATTTGTTTCCCTGGAAAGAAATGGAAAGTAGAGTTGATTTAGAAGCCATATCAGCATTCCAAGTCTTAAGCCATAAAGCTCTTCTGGCTAAGATAGCCAGAGACATAAATCTAACATCAACTCTAATAATATCAAAAAATGGCATCACAGATGAAATTATTAGCATGCTGGAGAAGAATAATAATATCATGAGAATCACGATTTGTTACTTGTTGCGCTAGAGTTTCCAACCAAAAAGTTGAAGCTGCAGCAACATCAGCCAATGATATAGCAGGTCTAAGAAGATTACCTGAACATAGATAAGCTTTTCTTAGAAAAGATTCAATTTTTCTATCTAAAGGATCCTTAAACGAGGTACCATCTGACGTAGGAATGGTAGTACGTTTAGCAAGGGTAGAAATAGCCCCATCAACTTTAGGGATTTTGTCCCAAAATTCTAACCTGTCAGGCGGAACAGGATATAATTGCTTAAAACGTTTAGAAGGAGTAAATGAATTACCCAATTTATCCCATTCCTTAGCAATTACTGCAGAAATAGCATTAGGAACAGGAAAGACTTCTGGAATAACCGCAGGAGCTTTAAAAACCTTATCCAAACGTATAGAATTAGTATCAAGAGGACTAGAATCCTCTATTTCTAAAGCAATTAGTACTTCTTTAAGTAAAGAGCGAATAAATTCCATCTTAAATAAATATGAAGATTTTATCAGCATCAATCTCTGAGACAGAATCCTCTGAACTAGAAGAGTCCAAAGAATCAGAATGATGGTGTTCATTTAAAAAATTCATCTGTAGAGAGAGAAGATTTAAAAGACTTTTTACGTTTACTAGAAGGAGAAATAACAGACAAAGCCTTCTTTATGGATTCAGAAACAAAATCTCTTATGTTATCAGGAACATTCTGCACCTTAGATGTTGAGGGAACTGCAACAGGCAATGGTACATCACTAAAGGAAATATTATCTGCTTTAACAAGTTTGTCATGACAATTAATACAAACAACAGCTGGAGAAATAGCTACCAAAAGTTTACAGCAGATACACTTAGCTTTGGTAGATCCAGCAGGCAGTGGTTTTCCTGTAGTATCTTCTGGCTCAGATGCAACGTGAGACATCTTGCAATATGTAAGAGAAAAAACAACATATAAAGCAAAATAAATCAAATTCCTTATAAGACAGTTTCAGGAATGGGAAAAAAATGCCAAACATCAAGCTTCTAGCAACCAGAAGCAAATGAAAATGAGACTGAAATAATGTGGAGACAAAAGCGACGCCCATATTTTTTGGCGCCAAATAAGACGCCCACATTATTTGGCGCCTAAATGCTTTTGGCGCCAAAAATGACGCCACATCCGGAACGCCGACATTTTTGGCGCAAAATAACGTCAAAAAAATGACGCAACTTCCGGCGACACGTATGACGCCGGAAACGGAAATGAATTTTTGCGCCAAAAAAATCCGCGCCAAAAATGACGCAATAAAATGAAGCATTTTCAGCCCCCGCGAGCCTAACAGCCCACAGGGAAAAAAGTCAAATTTTTGAGGTAAGACAAAATATGATAATTTAAAGCATAATCCCAAATATGAAACTGACTGTCTGGAAATAAGGAAAGTTGAACATTCTGAGTCAAGGCAAATAAATGTTTGAATACATATATTTAGAACTTTATAAATAAAGTGCCCAACCATAGCTTAGAGTGTCACAGAAAATAAGACTTACTTACCCCAGGACACTCATCTACATGTTTGTAGAAAGCCAAACCAGTACTGAAACGAGAATCAGTAGAGGAAATGGTAAATATAAGAGTATATCGTCGATCTGAAAAGGGAGGTAAGAGATGAATCTCTACGACCGATAACAGAGAACCTTATGAAATAGACCCCGTAGAAGGAGATCACTGCATTCAATAGGCAATACTCTCCTCACATCCCTCTGACATTCACTGCACGCTGAGAGGAAAACCGGGCTCCAACTTGCTGCGGAGCGCATATCAACGTAGAATCTAGCACAAACTTACTTCACCACCTCCCTTGGAGGCAAAGTTTGTAAAACTGATTTGTGGGTGTGGTGAGGGGTGTATTTATAGGCATTTTAAGGTTTGGGAAACTTTGCCCCTCCTGGTAGGAATGTATATCCCATACGTCACTAGCTCATGGACTCTTGTTAATTACATGAAAGAAAATGCTACTTTTTCTTTTTAATTAAAATCTACAATGCCCTATATTTTGAGGGCATTTGAGGCACTTTTATCTAATCTCTGGTTCATTTTCAGAGTGCTAATTGCTACCGCAAGCTTGCGGTAGCAATAACCAGCCACTTGTAATGGCTGGTTAATTATTGTGCTTCCGCAATCTGGCCCTTACATATGGTGAGGTCTTACCCAGTTAGCATACCGACAATGTTACAGATGTCTCTCTCCAACCAGCAGCTTACAAACAGCAATGCTAAATCTCCACCAATTTCTTCAAGGGGCAGAAAATTTTCATGCATGTGATTTATGTCACCTGACCCATCATTCAATCATGGAGGTTAAAACGTTTTGTATTAATTCTAAATAGATTGTGTACATCATTATACAAGCTGTTTTATTTAGTTTGTTGTTTTTGGTACTTCTTAGATCGATACAAGTCTATAGGTGACCTTGGAAGTAGATTTGTTTACCATATTTTGGGATCTTTTTCTTTCATTGTTTTTTTTTTCTTCAAAATCAATTTAAATCAGGTTAGGTAATATTTGAGAGGTCATCTGATCTCTACCTTATCTCCTTTACTCACCCCATACATAATTACTACACCCTCCTTTCAAACATGGATACCTCACAGCTCAATTTACAAAATATGGCCAAAAGTTTGTCGGCACGTGACCATCATACCTATGAGCCTGCTGGACATCCATTTCCAAAACCATGGTCAACAATATGGAGCCACCCCCCATTTTCGGATATAACAGCTGTAACTTTTCTGGGAAGGCTTTCCATGAGATCTTGTCTGTGTACATTTGTGCCTATAGAGCCAAAGTGACGTCAGGCACTGATGTTGCACAAGAAGAACTGGCTTGCAATGGGCGTTCCAGTTCCTCCAAAAGGTATTTAATGGGGTTTAGGTCAGAGCGCTGTTTAGGCCACTTAAGCTCCACCACTCCAAACTCGTCCAACCATGTCTTCAGCAACCTTGCTTTGTGCACAGAGGCACAGCCATGCTGGAACAGGAAAGGGCTTTTCCTAAACTTCTGACTCGAAGTTGAAAAATGACATGCCTGCTTTGTGGGTGTTTAACACACAATAGTGTGTGTATGATAGTCTTAAAATTACATGCTAGAACAAATTAGAGCATGACATTTGGCCCTTTAATTCACTTTTATTGCATTACAATTTATTTGGATTGTTGGCCCTATCCTTGCAAAATACTAGGAGCCACTCATGTTTATATGATCTTACTACAACTAGGGATCAATGAATTGTGTCAAGCACAGAAACCAAGCATTGCTGGACCCTTTCTCACAAATAATTCCTTCTTACCTCAGCCAGCTTCTTCTTTGTTTCATTGCATTCAGCCTGAAGATCAGAGTATTTTGTTTGCAGCTGAAAAAGAGTAATCAGTTTCAGACTTTAGAACCAGAAAGTAGGAACCAGGTGGTAACAATGTCTCAAAGATAAAGTGCAAACGAAGGGTCAAGATGTGCAACCCAAAGGACATACATAAAAACACAAACAAAAATGATTTTGGTTAGCCACAAATTCAAGTCCTTTATTAAAATATTATTAAATTTAATCACACTACTTACTTTGCGGTAGACCAAGATGCAATCACACAGCCTGCTAGGATCAGTCTGAAGGTGGATTTGATTTAAATCATAATTTAAATCACTAGTGAGTAAGATTAATTTAAATCATGATTTTCATTTTAAGAATAATTACCTTTTAGATTATTTTTCCAATTATATCAGAGCATTACTGATTGGTTAGAGATGATTAGATATGCCTAGATAAATCATTGAAATGAATGGAATTATTGGGAGGTGAACTACCTCCAGTTTAATACGTTAATCATTCATATTTAAAAAGGGATACTAAACCCAATTTTTTTTTCTTTAATGATTCAGATAGAGCATTATTATGATTTTTTTCTTCCTTCTCTTGCTATCTTTATTTAAAAAGCAGGAATGTAAAGCTTAAAAGCCAGCGCGTTTTTGGTTGCGAACCTGGGTTATGCTTGAATATTGGTTTGCTAAATGTAGCCATCGTTAAGCAAGCGCTATCCAGGGTGCTGAACGTAAAATGGGCTGGCTCCTAAGATTTAAATTACTGCTTTTTAAATAAAGATAGCAAGAGAATGAAGACACAATTTATAATAGGAGTAAATTAGAAAGTTGCTTAAAATTGCATGCTCTATCTGAATCATTAAAGAAAAAATTTGGGTTTAGTCCCTTTAATAATAACAATTTAAATAGTTGTATTTAACTAAAACAATAACATTATATTTCAATTTTGATGCTTGCCCCCCCCCCCCCACTCCTCCTCACACTTAGGTCCTTGTGCAGTGGCACTATTTAATAACTATTGTACCTAGTTAAAATAAATACAAAGTTGCCTGTAAAATAAAAATAAACCCTAAGATAGCTACAATGTAACCATTAGTTATATTGTAGCTATCTTAGGGTTTATTTTATAGGTAAGTATTTAGTTTTAAATAGGAATAATTTAGTTAATTGTAGTAATTTTATTTAGATTTATTTAAATTATATTTAAGTTAGGGGGTGGTTAGGGTTAGACTTAGGTTTAGGGGTTAATAAATGTAGGTAGGTGGCGGCGCCATTGGGGGCGGCAGAGTAGGGGTTAATAAATAAAATGTAGGGTTCGGCGATGTTGGAGGCAGCAGATTAGGGGTTAATACATATAATGTAGGTGGCGGCGGTGTCCGGAGCGTCAGATTAGGGGTTACTAATATAATGTAGGTGTCGGCGATGTCGGGGGCGGCAGATTAGGGGTTAATATGTGTAAGATTAGGGGTGTTTAGACTCGGGGTTCATGTTAGGGTGTTAGGTGTAGACATACATTTTATTTCCCCATAGGAATTAATGGGGATGCGTTAGAAGCTGAACGCTGCTTTTTTGCAGGTGTTTTTTTTGTAGTTTTTTTTTTCAGCTGGCTCTCCCCCATTGATTCCTATGGGGAAATCATTCACGAGCACATTTAGCCAGCTCACCGGTTTTATTTTACAGGTAAGTATGTATTTAGTTTTAAATAGGAATTATTTAGGTATTAATTGTAAGGTTTATTTAGATTTTAATTATATTCAAGTTAGGGGGTGTTAGGGTTAGGTTCAGGGGTTAATATATTTATGTAGAGTTAGTGATGTGGGAGGTCAGAGGTTTAGGGGTTAATAGGTTTATTATAACGGCGGTGTGGGCGGACGGCAGATTAGGGGTTAATAATCTTTAAATATTGTCTGCGATGCAGGAGGGCGGCGATTTAGGGGTTAATAGGTTTATTATAGTGTTGACGATGTCGGGGAGCGGCGGAATAGGGGTTCATAATTTATTTTTTAGTGGCATCGATGTCCGGAGCGGCAGATAAGGGGTTAATAATCTTTAAATAGTGTTTGCAATATGTGAGGGCCTCGGTTTAGGGGTTAATAGGTAGTTTAAGAGTGTTCGTGTACTTTGTAACACTTTAGTTATGAGTTTTATGCTACAGCTTTGTAACGTAAAACTCATAACTACTGACTTTAGATGGCGGTACAGATCTTGTCGGTTATAGAGTGTACCGCTCACTTTTCGGCCTCCCAGGCAAACTCGTAATACCGGCGTTATGGAAGTCCCATTGAAAAAGGACTTTTTTAAAAGTGCGGTACTGACGTTGCGTGACGGCCAAAAAGGTGTGCGGTACAGCTATACCTACAAGACTTGTAATAGCGGCGTTAGGGAAAAAGCAGCATTATGAAGCATAACAATGCTTTTTCACTCATAACGCAAAACTCGTAATCTAGCTGAATGTGAGTTATAAGTTTTTAAAAGGAAAGCCATACTATTTTAAAGTGTATTCTTCAATTATTAGCAAAAAAAAATATTAAATAAAAGATTTAGGGCTAGATTACAAGGGGCTTGCCAACGTTTACACATAAGCGATATAATAATAATAATATCACAGGTGAGTTAATTTGTGTGCTTATTGTAAGTTGAAAATAAACGCGCTTACTTGAATGCAATGGAATTTAATGCGCATTAGGTTAACGCAACTGGAGCATAAAGGGTTAGGGTAAAAAAAGTTGCACCAAGCACAACATAAATACATTAAAATTTACTGGTAAACTCATATAAACACTATCGCCTAGATTTAGAGTTCTGCGTTAGCCGTCAAAAGCAGCGTTAGGGGGTCCTAATGCTGGTTTTGTCCTACCGCTGGTATTTAGAGTCTTGTAGGTAAGGGTCTAACGTTCACTTTCCAGCCGCGACTTTTCCATACCGCAGATCCCCTTACGTCAATTGCGTATCCTATCTTTTCTATGGGATCTTTCTAACGCCGGTATTGGCTGAAGTGAGCGTTAGAACTCTAACGACAAGACTCCAGCCGCAGAAAAAAGCCAGGAGTTAAGAGCTTTAAGAGCTTTCTGGGCTAACGCCGGTTCATAAAGCTCTTAACTACTGTGCTCTAAAGTACACTAACACCCATAAACTACCCATGTACCCCTAAACCGAGGCCCCCCCACATCGCTGCCACTCTATTAAATTTTTTTAACCCCTAATCTGCCGACCGCACACCGCCGCAACCTACATTATCCCTATGTACCCCTAATCTGCTGCCCCTAACATCGCCGACCCCTAAATAATATTTATTACCCCCTAATCTGCCCCCCCCCAACGTCGCCGCTACCTACCTACAATTATTAACCCCTAATCTGCCGACCGGACCTCGCCGCTACTCTAATAAATGCATTAACCCCTAAAGCTAAGTCTAACCCTAACACTAACACCCCCTAAGTTAAATATAATTTAAATCTAACGAAATAAAATAAATCTTATTAAATAAATTATTCCTATTTAAAGCTAAATACTTACCTGTAAAATAAACCCTAATATAGCTACAATATAAATAATAATTATATTGTAGCTATTTTAGGATAAATATTTATTTTACAGGCAACTTTGTATTTATTTTAACCAGGTACAATAGCTATTAAATAGTTAATAACTATTTAATAGTTACCTAGTTAAAATAATTACAAAATTACCTGTAAAATAATCCTAACCTAAGTTACAATTAAACCTAACACTACACTATCAATAAATTAATTAAATAAACTACCTACAATTACCTACAATTACATCAACTAAACTAAATTACAAAAACAAACAAACACTAAATTACAAAAAAAAAAAAAAACCCACTAAATTAGAAAAAATAAAAAAAGATTACAAGATTTTTAAACTAATTACACCTACTCTAAGCCCCTTAAAAAAATAACAAATCCCCCCAAAATAAAAAAATGCCCTGCCCTATTCTAAAATAAAAAATTTACAGCTTTTACCTTACCAGCCCTTAAAAGGGCCTTTTGCGGGGCATGCCCCAAAGAAAACAGCTCTTTTGCCTGTAACAAAACATACAATACCCCCCCACATTACAACCCACCACCCACATACCCCTAATCTAACCCAAACCCCCCTTAAAAAACCTAACACTAAGCCCCTGAAGATCTTCCTACCTTATCTTCACCACGCCGGGTATCACCGATCCGTCCAGAAGAGGGTCCGAAGTCTTCATCCTATCCGGCAAGAAGAGGTCCAGAAGAGGGTCCGAAGTCTTCATCCTATCCGGCAAGAAGAGGGCTTCCGGACCGGTAGACATCTTCATCCAGGCGGCATCTTCTATCTTCTTCCATCCGGCGCGGAGCGGGAACATCTTGAAGCAGCCGACGCGGGTCCATCCTCTTCTAACGATGTCCTAAGTCCGAATGAAGGTTCCTTTAAATTACGTCATCCAAGATGGCGTCCCTCAAATTCCGATTGGCTGATAGGATTCTATCAGCCAATCGGAATTAAGGTAGGAAAAATCTGACTGGCTGATTGAATCAGCCAATCAGATTCAAGTTCAATCCGATTGGCTGATCCAATCAGCCAATCAGATTGAGCTTGCATTCTATTGGCTGTTCCGAGGGCCATTCATGTTCATAGGCATTTATAGCATAAGTCTATTTTGCCAATACACTCATTTCTAATGTTGATATTTAATGGTTTTGATTGAAATATTTTTGCCCTGTATAAATTGAGAAATATGAATATATAAAAATATAAAATTGTAAATTGTATACTTAAAAGTCCAGTCTAGGAGTATAGGTGTAATACAGAATATAATATGCCCAATGTGTACAATATAATATTTATCTATACACTGTTTTCCCCTTCCAATTGAAGTAAGAGGCAAATAGGTAGTTAAAATTGGATTCAATTGTTGTCAACATTAGATAAAACCATTACATGGTACTACAATATCACTAGGTAATAGTGTATATATTAAGACAACATTTATGCACATATATGAGTCATGTTTTTGTATATTTCTTTGCATAATAGTCAAGTCCTTTATTAGATTCACAGGTAGATTAGATGGTAATAGTTTATGTGAATAGGTAATATTGAAATTCACAGGATAAGAAAGAGTTAAGTAATTAAAGCCCATCAGCCAATCCGGTGGTTTTTATTCCTTTATTAGGCCCAACAGTTGTAAGGGATTTTGAGAGCTATGAATACGGCGATAATGCCGAAACGCATAAGCTTATCAGTCAACTGAAGGGCATGTTTGTGCTAATGCTGTTACCAGACCTGTTTTAAGGATAAATAAAGATATCATACTTTATTACTGCGGCTCCGGACATTTCTTAAATTATTGCATTGAGCTGATCACCGGAATTGCAGTCCAATTGTTCCCAGCACCTGTGGAATCACCTGCCAGGATTTGTACGAGGTAACCGAAAGGGGTCTCAGAGACCGGCAACGGAGGATCGGGAATTCCTTGGCCCCCATACAAGTTGGCACCTGACAGTGATGTCATATTCGAGTGCCGAGAGGAGTGTGAATCAGGCGGCGTCCGGGGAAGTGGGCTTGTAGAGCGAGGAGGCTCAGAGCAGAGCGCACGGACTTACGGCCACCGGAAGGATCCAGTCACTCACACGGCACTTCTTTTACCGTTCACCGCATCAGGTCTGTAAGCCGTGAAGATTTGGGGGTAAGTGTGTGTGTATGTACATCCACCGAGACTACCCATTTGATATTCCACACAAGACAAAATTGTATAAGACTCTTTTCCCCTTGACAGGGGATTGTTTGGCTTTGAGAAAAAGTTAATGTGGTTGTGATATCCGAAGTCCTGTAGTTAGCGCACGTCAGGTTTCACAAACGTACGAAAGTTTAACTTCCAACTTGTAATATGCGTGCTAACCATTGAGCAGGAAAGCTAAATAGTGCACTACTTATATTCTACCCTTACTGTGTCTATGATACAAGAATTAACCTTCAGCTTAAAACACTTTCCAGCATTCATATGCAGTTTCTAATTGAAACTGTACTTACTCAAACCCTTGCTTAAAAAAGGCTCTTGATAAAAAATCCTCATGTGTCCAATCACCCACATAGCAGACCTGTTAACTTATACATTTTTTTAAGAACCCTTACTTATTATGTAATTAAGCTGGAACAAGTAATCTTCTTGGATAGGGTATCTGAGGGGTTGCATATGGCCTCTCTTAGGTGTGAGTATCATAGATGTTTAGGGTCCCTTAATGGGCCTTATAGATGCTATGGGACCTCTGTGTGTTGATGGTCCCACAGGAGCTTTATGAGTGCTGGGAGTCATTATTGGTTAGTATTCTGGTTTTTCAAGTGGTCTTCTTGTTAGAAACATTTTATCAAAAACAGTGCGTTAAATCCGCCAAGGTGCCACAGCTCGTGAGTTAGCTGCAGTATGAGCTTAGTAGCTATGGGTTTAATGCTGTGGGCAATAATTGTGTTTAGAGGACCCTGAGTTTTTTGCTGTTTGAGAAATAGAACTGTTCTGCAGTTTGTCCCTGGTTCATCTCACCACAAACACGCACAGTTTAAACTTTCAGATGGAATACACCCAAGGGTGTTAAGGGAACTTAGCACTGTTATAGACAAACCTTTACTCTTAATTTTTCAAGACTCATTATCCTCAGGCATGGTACCCCAGGATTGGTATAAAGCTGATGTGGTGCCACTCTTCAAAAAGGGAAGCAGGGATGATCCAGGAAGCTATAGACCAGTTAGTCTGACATCAATAGTGGGGAAGATATTTGAAGGAATTATAAGGGATTATATTGATGAGCATATTCGTGTAAACAAGATTATGAGTTCTAATCAGCATGGCTTTAGGAGAAATAGATCATGTCAAACTAATCTAATTAGATTCTACGAGGAAGTAAGTAAAAATATAGATAAATGGGAATCAGTTGATGTGATATACTTAGATTTTGCAAAGGCATTTGATACAGTGCCACATGAGAGATTAATGCACAAAATTAAGGGACTGGGAATAGCTGAAAATGTTAGCTCATGGATAAATAACTGGATAAAAGATAGGGAGCAACGAGTAGTAGTAAATGGATCATACTCAGATTGGACAAAGGTAATCAGTGGCGTCCCCCAGGGATCAGTACTGGGCCCTGTTCTTTTTAATATTTTTATAAATGACTTGGAGCAAGGATTAAATAGCGACATCTCTATTTTTTGCAGATGATACTAAGTTAAGTAAGGTCATAAGGTCAGAGCAGGACGAACTCTCTTTACAAAGGGATTTGCTAAAATTAGAACTATGGGCAAGTGAATGGAAAATGAGATTCAATACGGAAAAATGCAAGGTTCTACATTTTGGAAGTAAAAATAAGCAGGCTACGTATTTTTTAAATGGGACAAGACTTAGCCAAACACAGGAGGAAAGGGATTTGGGAGTAGTAATAGATAACAAGCTAAAGATGGGTGCACAATGCAGGGCAGCGGCTTCAAAGGCTAATAAGATACTAGCATGTATTAAAAGAGGCATTGATTCAAGGGAGGAAAGCATAATTCTGTCATTATATAAAGCCCTGGTAAGACCTCACCTTGAGTTTGGAGTGCAGTTCTGGGGACCGATTGCTAAAAAAGATATTGCAGAACTAGAAAAAGTTCAGAGAAGGGCCACAAAGCTAATAAGGGGATTGGAGAAATTAACCTATGAGGAGAGGCTAGCCAAACTGGGTCTATTTTCTTTAGAAAAAAAGGCGCTTGAGAGGTGACATGATTACTTTATATAAATATATTCAAGGCCCATATACAGAGATGGCAGAAGCTCTGTTTATTCCAAGAAAATTGTTTCTGACAAGAGGTCATAATTTAAGGTTGGAGGAAAGGAGATTTAATCTCCTGCAACGGAAACGTTTTTTTCACTGTAAGAGCAATAAAATTGTGGAACTCATTACCAAAGGAGGTAGTGAATGCCAATACCATAGATACATTTAAAAATAGTCTGGATAAATTTCTGTATATAAACAAAATTCATGGATATGATTGCTAGTATTAAATGGGTCACATTTTAATGGGGTTATTTAAGCTTAACTGGAGCTTTTTGTAAGTATTTTAGATTTGTATAGGTTGAACTCGATGGACTTCAGTCTTTTTTCAACCTTATCTACTATGTTACTATGTTACTTACAACACCAAGTTATTTATAAAATAACAAAACCCCTGGCACATGTTCTCCTCCCTACATAAGCCCCAGCTCAGTCTGTTCCCATCACATTCCAGCTCCTCAACACTCGTCCGGCCCCCAGTGGCACAAGCTCAGCCTTTCATGCATATCTTAATGATACTGTACCTGTTCAAGTATTTTATTTCGCTGAGCTATTTGCTTGTTGAGTGAAGTCACTTTTCTCCTATGTTGCTGAGCTGCTCCTAAATGATCTGTCCTCTCATCTGCACAAAGCTCTGATTGCTGGAACGAGATATAAAGAAAAGTGTGATCACGTTTGGTTACTGTGGTCCAGACCCCCACCCAACATTCACCAATTAAGCACTGCAGTTTACATGCTCTAATTAATAAGTTAAAGGACCAGTAAATACAGTAGATTTGCATAATTAACAAATACATGATTAAAAGACAATGCAATAGCACTTAGTCTGAACTTCAAATGAGTAGTAGATTGTTTTATGTCTATTGCCACTCCTCCAGTATCCTGTGACAGCCATCAGCCAATCACAAATGCAAATACATATATTCTGTTTATTCTTTTTGTTAATGAAAGTAAATTGGAAAGTTGATTAAAATTGCATGCTCTAAATCATGAAAGTTTAATTTTTACTTGAGTGTCCCTTTAAGCAGTTTTACATTTCTCTAAATTTTAAACAGCAAGATTTATAATGGTGTATCCACTCTAGTATCACTTCACTATGAAATCATCATAGTAGTATCTTTTTCCTGAATGTAGAATCTGTAACATGAATATCATATTCAACAAAAATCTGATAATTTGTTTTAACAACATAATTATTTATCTTTCTTATTGAGGACGTAAAGGGACAGTGTCACGGGAGACCAGCACTCTATACCGTTGTTTAACTGGGATCATTTCAATGAGCAAAACGAATGGTGAAATAAATTGTACTTTATTCACTAAAAATAGGCAAACACAGAAGTACACAACATACAGAAATAACACACTCACTTTGGAGCTAGGAGAAAAAATACCCAGTTCAGCCACAGTCAGTAGAATCCAGGTAATACAAATAGTCCTCTTGCAGTCTTGTTATAGTCCCTTACGGCTAGATTTGGAGTTTGGCGGTAAAAGGGCTGTTAACGCTCCGCGGGTTTTTTTCTGGCCGCACCATAAATTTAACTCTGGTATCGAGAGTTCAAACAAATGCTGCGTTAGGCTCCAAAAAAGGAGCGTAGAGCATTTTTACCGCAAATACAACTCTCGATACCAGAGTTGCTTACGGACGCGGCCGGCCTCAAAAACGTGCTCGTGCACGATTCTCCCATAGGAAACAATGGGGCTGTTTGAGCTGAAAAAAAACCTAACACCTGCAAAAAAGCAGCGTTCAGCTCCTAACGCAGCCCCATTGTTTCCTATGGGGAAACACTTCCTACGTCTGCACCTAACACTCTAACATGTACCCCGAGTCTAAACACCCCTAACCTTACACTTATTAACCCCTAATCTGCCGCCCCCGCTATCGCTGACCCCTGCATATTATTATTAACCCCTAATCTGCCGCTCCGTACACCGCCGCAACCTACGTTATCCCTATGTACCCCTAATCTGCTGCCCTAACATCGCCGACCCCTATGTTATATTTATTAACCCCTAATCTGCCGCCCCCGCTATCGCTGACCCCTGCATTACACTTTTAACCCCTAATCTGCCGCTCCGTAAACCGCCGCCACCTACGTTATCCCTATGTACCCCTAATCTGCTGCCCTAACATCGCCGACCCCTATGTTATATTTATTAACCCCTAATCTGCCCCCCACAACGTCGCCGACACCTACCTACACTTATTAACCCCTAATCTGCCGACCGGACCTGAGCGCTACTATAATAAAGTTATTAACCCCTAATCCGCCTCACTAACCCTATCATAAATAGTATTAACCCCTAATCTGCCCTCCCTAACATCGCCGACACCTACCTTCAATTATTAACCCCTAATCTGCCGACCGGAGCTCACCGCTATTCTAATAAATGTATTAACCCCTAAAGCTAAGTCTAACCCTAACACTAACACCCCCCTAAGTTAAATATAATTTTTATCTAACGAAATAAATTAACTCTTATTAAATAAATGATTCCTATTTAAAGCTAAATACTTACCTGTAAAATAAATCCTAATATAGCTACAATATAAATTACATTTATATTATAGCTATTTTAGGATTAATATTTATTTTACAGGTAACTTTGTATTTATTTTAACCAGGTACAATAGCTATTAAATAGTTAAGAACTATTTAATAGTTACCTAGTTAAAATAATTACAAATTTACCTGTAAAATAAATCCTAACCTAAGATATAATTAAACCTAACACTACCCTATCAATAAAATAATTAAATAAACTACCTACAATTACCTACAATTAACCTAACACTACACTATCAATAAATTAATTAAACACAATTGCTACAAATAAATACAATTAAATAAACTATCTAAAGTACAAAAAATAAAAAAGAACTAAGTTACAGAAAATAAAAAAATATTTACAAACATAAGAAAAATATTACAACAATTTTAAACTAATTACACCTACTCTAAGCCCCCTAATAAAATAACAAAGACCCCCAAAATAAAAAATTCCCTACCCTATTCTAAATTTAAAAAGTTACAAGCTCTTTTACCTTACCAGCCCTGAACAGGGCCCTTTGCGGGGCATGCCCCAAGAAGTTCAGCTCTTTTGCCTGTAAAAGAAAACATACACTACCCCCCCCCCCCAACATTACAACCCACCACCCACATACCCCTAATCTAACCCAAACCCCCCTTAAATAAACCTAACACTAAGCCCCTGATGATCTTCCTACCTTGTCTTCACCATGCCAGGTTCACCGATCCGTCCTGGCTCCAAGATCTTCATCCAACCCAAGCGGGGGTTGGCGATCCATAATCCGGTGCTCCAAAGTCTTCCTCCTATCCGGCAAGAAGAGGACATCCGGACCGGCAAACATCTTCTCCAAGCGGCATCTTCTATGTTCTTCCATCCGATGACGACCGGCTCCATCTTGAAGACCTCCAGCGCGGATCCATCCTCTTCTTCCGACGACTAGACGACGAATGACGGTTCCTTTAAGGGACGTCATCCAAGATGGCGTCCCTCGAATTCCGATTGGCTGATAGGATTCTATCAGCCAATCGGAATTAAGGTAGGAATTTTCTGATTGGCTGATGGAATCAGCCAATCAGAATCAAGTTCAATCCGATTGGCTGATCCAATCAGCCAATCAGATTGAGCTCGCATTGTATTGGCTGATCGGAACAGCCAATAGAATGCGAGCTCAATCTGATTGGCTGATTGGATCAGCCAATCGGATTGAACTTGATTCTGATTGGCTGATTCCATCAGCCAATCAGAAAATTCCTACCTTAATTCCGATTGGCTGATAGAATCCTATCAGCCAATCGGAAATCGAGGGACGCCATCTTGGATGACGTCCCTTAAAGGAACCGTCATTCGTCGTCTAGTCGTCGGAAGAAGAGGATGGATCCGCGCTGGAGGTCTTCAAGATGGAGCCGGTCGTCATCGGATGGAAGAACATAGAAGATGCCGCTTGGAGAAGATGTTTGCCGGTCCGGATGTCCTCTTCTTGCCGGATAGGAGGAAGACTTTGGAGCACCGGATTATGGATCGCCAACCCCCGCTTGGGTTGGATGAAGATCTTGGAGCCAGGACGGATCGGTGAACCTGGCATGGTGAAGACAAGGTAGGAAGATCATCAGGGGCTTAGTGTTAGGTTTATTTAAGGGGGGTTTGGGTTAGATTAGGGGTATGTGGGTGGTGGGTTGTAATGTTGGGGGGGGGGTATTGTATGTTTTCTTTTACAGGCAAAAGAGCTGAACTTCTTGGGGCATGCCCCGCAAAGGGCCCTGTTCAGGGCTGGTAAGGTAAAAGAGCTTGTAACTTTTTAAATTTAGAATAGGGTAGGGAATTTTTTATTTTGGGGGTCTTTGTTATTTTATTAGGGGGCTTAGAGTAGGTGTAATTAGTTTAAAATTGTTGTAATATTTTTCTTATGTTTGTAAATATTTTTTTATTTTCTGTAACTTAGTTCTTTTTTATTTTTTGTACTTTAGATAGTTTATTTAATTGTATTTATTTGTAGCAATTGTGTTTAATTAATTTATTGATAGTGTAGTGTTAGGTTAATTGTAGGTAATTGTAGGTAGTTTATTTAATTATTTTATTGATAGGGTAGTGTTAGGTTTAATTATATCTTAGGTTAGGATTTATTTTACAGGTAAATTTGTAATTATTTTAACTAGGTAACTATTAAATAGTTCTTAACTATTTAATAGCTATTGTACCTGGTTAAAATAAATACAAAGTTACCTGTAAAATAAATATTAATCCTAAAATAGCTATAATATAAATGTAATTTATATTGTAGCTATATTAGGATTTATTTTACAGGTAAGTATTTAGCTTTAAATAGGAATCATTTATTTAATAAGAGTTAATTTATTTCGTTAGATAAAAATTATATTTAACTTAGGGGGGTGTTAGTGTTAGGGTTAGACTTAGCTTTAGGGGTTAATACATTTATTAGAATAGCGGTGAGCTCCGGTCGGCAGATTAGGGGTTAATAATTGAAGGTAGGTGTCGGCGATGTTAGGGAGGGCAGATTAGGGGTTAATACTATTTATGATAGGGTTAGTGAGGCGGATTAGGGGTTAATAACTTTATTATAGTAGCGCTCAGGTCCGCTCGGCAGATTAGGGGTTAATAAGTGTAGGTAGGTGTTGGCGACGTTGTGGGGGGCAGATTAGGGGTTAATAAATATAACATAGGGGTCGGCGATGTTAGGGGCAGAAGATTAGGGGTACATAGGGATAACGTAGGTGGCGGCGATTTGCGGTCGGAAGATTAGGGGTTAATTATTTTAAGTAGCTTGCGGCGACGTTGTGTGGGGCAAGTTAGGGGTTAATAAATATAATATAGGGGTCGGCGGGGTTAGGGGCAGCAGATTAGGGGTACATAAGTATAACGTAGGTGGCGGTCGGCAGATTAGGGGTTAAAAATTTTAATCGAGTGGCGGCGATGTGGGGGGACCTCGGTTTAGGGGTACATAGGTAGTTTATGGGTGTTAGTGTAGTTTAGGGTACAGTAGTTAAGAGCTTTATGAACCGGCGTTAGCCAGAAAGCTCTTAACTCCTGCTTTTTTCAGGCGGCTGGAATCTTGTCGTTAGAGCTCTAACGCTCACTGCAGAAACGACTCTAAATACCAGCGTTAGAAAGATCCCATTGAAAAGATAGGCTACGCAAATGGCGTAGGGGGATCTGCGGTATGGAAAAGTCGCGGCTGTAAAGTGAGCGTTAGACCCTTTAATCACTGACTCCAAATACCAGCGGGCGGCCAAAACCAGCGTTAGGAGCCTCTAACGCTGGTTTTGACGGCTACCGCCGAACTCTAAATCTAGGCCTTAGAGAGCTCTTGGATAATCAACCCCTGTATAGTTCAGGCAACTTGGAATAACTCTCTCATTTTTCCCATGCAAAGTGGTTTTGAAAACTGCCCATCTCTCTTGTCAGCTCACAACACGCCCCCAAGCGATGATCTTAGCAACCAATCGTAATCCAGCACCCAGAGGTGCATCACAGTTAACAGCTGTCAGTCCCACCCCCTGATCACCTTCTAAGATTGTAGTCAGTATGGCTGAGATTGTACAAATGTAGCCTTTTGAAGTGCCAGATCTGAGGGTAATAGATGGACCAGATACCAGTTTTGTCCCTAGAAGATTTACTGCCATGAGTAATTAACTCTGCTTTGAAGTAGCCTGCTCAGATATGTAAATCAGTCTTTTAAGCAGAGACTCTGAAAATCTTTCTTTGTACACTGCTTTGTGACATAATTTGTACAAATAGCAATACACCACTGTTATTGACATACGTACATGAGAGGCAAGCCCCAACACAGAATAAGGGAAACCATGTGGGCCTAACCCCCCCCCCCATCAGTGAGCCTGGGCACCCACTCTTCCGTCACAGCCAGTGAGTCTAGTCAAAATTAAACTTTAATGATACAGATAGGGCATGCAATTTTAAACAGATTTCCAATTTACTTTTATCATCAAATTTGCTTTGTTCTTATGGTTTTCTTTGTTAAATGCTAAACCTTGGTATGCTCATATGATAATTTCTAAACCCATGAAGGCTGCCTCTTTTCTCAGTGCATTTTTACAGTTTTTCACAGCTAGATAGCGCCATTTCATCTGTGCCATATAAATATCATTGTGCTCACTCCCGTAGAGTTACTTTGGAGTCTGCACTGATTAGCTAAAATACAAGTCTGTCAAAAGAACTGAAATAAGGGTGCAGTCTGCAGAGGATTAGATACAGGTAATCACAGAGGTAAAAAGTATATTAATATAACCATGTTGGTTATGCAAAACTGGGGATGGGTAATAAAAGGGATTATCTATCTTTTAAAAAAAATACAAATCCTGGAGTAGACTGTCCCTTGACCTAGCTGTCAATAATTATTATATTTTGTATTAAAAAAAAGGGCAGAATATATATAAAGTAGCTTAATCTAGGTTATTAAAAGGTTTGAGCACAATGCTTAAGAGAATGCCCACCTTGATTTAGAGAAAATTTCAGTAAAAATTCTAACTCATAAATATCCCAGATGTCAAAGTCCTACGGGGAACTATCTAGCTCCTGAGCGATCCAGCCCCTTAGCCTTACCTTCTCAGCATATTCAGACACCATTTGCTTGATCTCATCTGACTGTAGCCCCACAATGTGTCCCACAGTGCTGGCTGTTAGACGTCCCTAAAAATACAGAACATGTAGATATGTAAAATAGGTCTCCATAATAGTGCACACACACAGCTATAAAAAAACACAATGACATATTGAATAGAACATAGCCACATGAATAAACATCAACCAAGCAATACACCAAAATAAACACATCACACATACATACAATAATCACTACACAGTGCATACTAATACTCTCCACAGTAAAACACAAACCGATAATGCACAATCCTGCAGCAATAATAATTTCAGCATCTGACATTCTGCAGAAAATAAACTTAAAAATCATTCCTATAAAATATCCTCATACCTCTTCAGTGTCCATTACAGCCATTCCAGTCATTAAAGTTGTAATACGGAGCTGTGTGTGAGAGAGAGAGAGAGAGAGAGAGAGAGAGAGAGAGAGAGAGAGAGAGAGAGTTAGTTATATTCAAGTCAGACCCTCACAGAATCCACTACTAAAAGGGTCATTAGAAAAGACACATTTGAATCTCTGAAACAATACATATACCTGCTACAGCTTGAGAAATGCAAAGTTTCTGCAATTATAGCAAAATGAGAAGATATATGTGGAGAAATAGTGCAATATCTAGCTTACATGTATGTTATATACATGACAATCATATGATTTATTATTCACATAGTTTTTGAGTGGTTTTAAGTTTTGGTATACAGTAGGATAAGCCAAGATATGTTCCTTACCTCCTCCTCAGCATGCAATTCATCTTCCTCTCGTGAGTCAACTTTCCCAGCTAGTCCAGATGGCACCGGTACCCGTCGATCTTCTTGCTGAGAGACACAGAAAGGTGCTAAAAGAAGACGCAAAACCCTATGTTTCTCAAATTACACAACAAAAAAAGGAAATGCTATGTCACACAGATCATAGTACCTACGTCCAGCACAGAGGAGGAATTTGCAGTCCCTGCAGTCAGCTTAGACAGTGGAAGCTGCAACCAGGGGGCAGAAGGCCTCTGCCTGCATATGGCAAGGGAGCACTGATCACGCTCCCTTACCATATGAAGCCCGATCGCCAATCGTTACAGACAGTGATACTGTTTGTGTCACGGTCTGTAACGATCTTTGTGGGGCTGCCGGTGGGAGTAAAGGAGGGAGACTGGTGGGCAGCACAACGCAAGAGGAAGGAGAGCGGGTCGGGTCCCTACACTATGGAAAAATGTTAGTAAGGGAGTATCCCAACACTACAGAAAAAATAACAATGCTGATCCACTGAAGGGGGAGGTGGGGAGGATGAGGGGAAACCTTACTCTACAGATATAAAATATGTATAATAAATATTATAAAATAGAATAAAAAAAAGTAATTATTTGTTACTGGTAGACTGGCTTCCAGTAACAAACATGGTGGGGAGCAGGGATCCCTACACTGCAAAAAATAAAAAATATTAAATAAAAAATAAACTTCATACTGGCAGACTGTCTGCCAGTACCTAAGATGGTGGGAAGAGCGTTGTTTGGGAGGGATCAGGTAGGTATCAGAGGATTTGAGATGTCAGGTGGGAGGGTAATCCCTACACTATAGCAAATATTACCCTTAACAGCTAACTGATTAACCCCTTCACTTTTGGGATTTTCAGAAGTGTGGCACAGCTGCAATTAGCGGACTTCTAATTGCCAAAAACCAATGGCAATGCCATGCATATCTGCTATTTCTGAACAAAGGGGATCCTAGAGAAGCTTTTACAACCGTTTTTTATTTATTTTTATTTTTTTTATTTTTCAAGACTTTATAAATACAGAAAAGAAAAATATTGCATTCATTTGAAACACATAGATATGAAAAGTATCCACATCATGTCTAAACAGGATCCAAACAAAACAACAAAAATAAAAATAAAAGAATACAAGTATCAGATATCAAGCATCTATCACGTAGAGAAAATAAAATAACATTTCAGAGAAACCCCTTGTATATCTATGATAATATAGACCAATATCATATACCTCTGAATTTAACAAGAGAAGAACAGAAAAGAAAAAAAAAAAAAAGGAAGGTGAAGGGAGGTTCTTCTAAAATCCCTTCCTCAGTATTATCGCTCAAGCCCTGTTCGATTTTAGTTTAATAATTAACATCTTCTAGCTTTAAATGGACATTCGGTCCTTGGACCCAATTACTAATCTAAATAAATCCAAATTACTCTACTTTCTGAAGGCTTGTAAACTAACTCTGATACCTCCAAACACTAGACTGCCTAGAATATCTGAATCTAGGATCAACAAATTTTGACTCTATATATGTCTATTTCCCATAACCCATAACCGTACTTATTAGGAGGTACCTTTGCCTACATGAAGTCTATTTAGTGGTTCTCAACAAAACTCAATCCTAATATGCTAAATCGCTAAGGAACTTTAGCCATCCAGCCTTCTAAGGTTCAGCCCCAGAAGAGGGCAGCGAGTGGTAAGCGGAGGGGAGGAGGAGGAGGAGGAGAGAGGGGAGAGAGAAGAGGGGAGGAAAAAAAAAAAAAGGAAAAAGAAAAAAAAGAGGGGGGGAAGGAGGGAAGAGGGGAGAGGGGGAATGAATATATTACCCCCCTTTCCAACTTATATAGCACATCACCCATCTATGGCTCTAAAAACCAGAACCTTGGGAGATTTCCCCTGTCGATTTGTTGTTGTATCCATGTGGACCCTTTCCAATAAGATAAGAGCTGACTCTGTGTTCCCATGGGGAGGGAGCCAATAAATCTCTTCCATTTATTAAAGAACCTGGGTAACTGTTTAGAATTGATATCTCTAATATTATATTGCTCAAATACCATCTGATGTTGTACTTCTTTTAAGAAATCATTGAATCTAGGGTTTTTTTTACCTCTCCAACTTTTAAGAATTAGATTCCTCCCTATCAAAATAAGTAGATTAACTAATCTATTGTTAGGAATGGCAGGGGTGTATTTACACAGGAAGAGAATTTGTGATGGGGTCAATTTAAATCTTATCCCTGTTATCTTATTGCTCCAAAAAAGTCCAGAAACAATGTAGCAAATCTGCACTCTCATAACAGCATTTAGGGCAATTTTGCCTTTCAGGGTTCCATTTTGCCAATCGGGCAGGTGTATAATACACCCTATTTAACAATTTGAGGTGTGATTCTTTCCAACTATGCATAATCGTAGCACCTGATACCAGTGTTATGCTCTGTAAAGTTGTCGTGATATCTAAAGTAACCTTGTCCTTAGCCCACTTATTCGTTATTTCCAAAATATTACGCTTCCCCCCAATCTTCAGGATAGTGTTGTAGATGCGGGAGATAGTGCACACCCCCTCCCGATATTCTCTTAAAATTATTTTTAATTCTTGGCTATCAATTTCTGGTCCTGTGTCCTGCCTTAATACCTCTATCCAATGCCTAACCTGTAAGTAGGCAAAGAAACTGGACCTCGGGAGATTAAATTGAAGAGATAATTGCTCAAACGACTGAAGCCTTAGATTTTTGCCTTCACATATCTGGATTACATCGTACACTCCTCTCTCCGACCATGTCTGAAATATAGAGGGGTCTAATCCCGGTAAAAAGCCCGGGTTACCTCGTAAAGGCAAGAACTCTGATTTGCGAAAGTCAATTCTTAGTTCACTACATATTTTTTGCCAGGCCTGTACTATAGATTTAAATATAGTCATTTGGTGTATTGTTCCAGGCAATTTACTTACAGGGTGATGCAGAACTGCCTTTAAGCTAAAAGGCTTAATTATTGATGATTCAATTTCAAAGAAGGAAACCAATTCTCTTTCAGAGATCCAGTCTAACGCAAATTTAGCTAAGGCGGCATAATTATAGAATTTAACATTGGGGCATGCCATACCGCCATAGGCTTTCGGTAGTGATAGTTTAAAGATGGAGATACGTGGTTTCTTACCTTGCCAAATGAATTGATTAAAGCTCCTCTGGAGCTAGGTCAGGTCTCTGTTATATAATAACAAAGGTAGATTCTGTAAGAAATATAGAAGCTTTGGAAACAAAACCACCTTGATCAGTGTAATTCGAGCTGTAATTGATATTGGTAAATTACCCCATTTCTTGAGATTCCTATCAAGCCCTCTAATACATGGCTTAAAATTAGGTTCATACCATAAATTAGGGTCTTTGCTCAATGTAATACCTAGGTAAGTAATCTGTGTTGTTTCCTTAAAAGGATAATTCCCAGAGTTGCGGGGTTTATGTATCCACATAATCTCAGATTTCTCATAGTTAATTTTATAACCTGAAAAGGAACTAAATGTATTAAATATCGCAATAAGCTGGGGGATAGAAGTAGTGTGTTACTAAGGAAAAGCAATAAATCATCTGCAAATAATGAAAGGACCAATCTATGCCCTCCAATCTGAATGCCCTGCATTACATTCCGCAAGTAAACTGCCAATGGTTCAATGGATAGATTGAATAAGAATGGGGATAATGGGCAGCCTTGCCGGGTTCCACATCTAAGAATGATCCTATTAGTAGGTTGCCCATTCACTATTATTGAAGAATATGGTTCTCTATAAAGCTGTCTAATAAATTGTTGGAAGATGCCCGTTATACCAAACTTCTCCAAAGAAGTGAAAAGATGGTCCCATATGATAGCATCAAATGCTTTTTCAGCATCAATTGTAAGAATAGCTTGATCAGGCTTGGCATACTGTCTTTTCTTCTCCGCCTTATTCCAGTAATAGTCCAATACTAGCTGGACTTTCCGTAGATTTTTAACTGGGTTTCTGCCCGTCATAAAACCGGTCTGGTCGGGGTGTATCATAGAACCTAGGGGAGATTTTAATCTATTGGCTAAAATGTATGTAAGAATTTTATAGTCCTGATTAAGGAGTGAGATTGGCCTATAAGAAGATGGAAATTCTGGGTCCTTACCTTTCTTTAATATCAAGACTATATTGGATGCCGCAAATAAGGGAGATTGTGGTTTGTTATCTATAAAGTATTCATTAAATAATTTACCCAAAACTGGGGATATATGTTCCGATAGTATTTTGTAAAATTCGGCCGGCAAATCATCTGGACCGGGAGCTTTTCCCAATTTTAACTTTTTTATAGTACTACTTATTTCTTCCCCAGATATAGGTTCGTTAAGACGCTGAAGATCTTCTAATCCAATTTGGGGTAAATTTACTCTTTGCCAAAACTGCTCCTTATTTACCGTATTAACCTGTTTGGTTGCATAAAGCTGTTGAAAAGTTTGAAAAAAAGCTTCCCTTATTTCTACAGGATCGGTCACTCTATTATTCCCAATTTTCAGTGCAGGAATAAAATTCTTTTGTTGTCTGATCCTGATAATTCTCGCAATATACTTAGCCGAAACACCCTGTGTCCCTAAATAAAAAGCCTTCAATTTTTGTTCTTCTGCATTTGATTGTTGTTTTAAGAAGAAGTCGTATACTAATTTATTGTTTTTATATTTAGTCCAAAGATCAATAGAGGGGGGGTTGCTAAGATATTTACGGTAACTATTTCTCAATGTATTGGAAAGTTGCTCCTCTCTCTTAGCCCGAATCGCCTTAGTTCTTACTAAGTACGCTTTAATCTCGCCTCTGAAGACCGCCTTTGCTGTCTCCCAGAATATTTCTGGCCTATCTAGGTAATTTACATTATCAGCCTGAAATAGATTCCATCTATTCTGCATCCATTTTCTGAAGCTGGCATTATTTACCAGATACTGCGGGAAGAATAACCTATTATTACCTGCTAAAGATTTATCAGTCAAACTTATCTTCAATGAGATAATAGCGTGATCTGAGATCACAATGTCCTGAATTGCAGACCCAATTTTCATTTTTAGCATATGTTTCGCAATTAAAAAGTAATCAATTCGAGAAAAGGAAGAATGTGCGCATGACGCACATGTATATTCTCGTTGATCTGAATTTTGTGTCCGCCATATATCTTGCAAAGCCAATTTTTGACAAAATTTTTGTAAAATTACCGCTTACCTAGCTTTTCTCGGAGTGAATCTGGGCTTTGATCTGTCCAAACTATGTGAGAAAGCCATATTAAAATCGCCAGCAACCACTATATTCTTCCCAATATGTAAAAACAACTTTAAACTAATATCTTCCCAAAAATCTCTATCTATCACATTAGGTCCATATACATTACATAGAACAAAGATACAGTTGTTAATTTCTATCTCAAGAATTTGAAATCTCCCGTTAATATCATTGAGGACTGAAATGATGTTGTAAGTCAACTGTTTATTTATTAGGATAGCCAAGCCTCTTTTGGTCTTATCATAGGGGGTGTACACTACCTCCCCCACCCACTTACTTTTAAGTTTCATGGCCTCCTTGGGCCGAAGATGGGTCTCCTGTATAAAAACTAGATCAGGTTTCTGTCTCCCAAGGTGTCTAATCAGCAATTTCCTTTTAATTGGAGATGAGATCCCTCCAATGTTCCAAGAAAGAAAATTAAGAGTAACCATTTAAGATATTATTGAGGGATGCAGAACAGAGAACTTAATAGTATATAAAAAGGGAGAGAGAAGAAAAAAAAAAAAAAAAAAAACCCTTATACGGACCCCCCTTCCCCGCTCCGCCCCGCCCCGCCCCATGACCACTCCACTCTGCTACTGTTCTCTATCTCTTTCTTGCTCCAGCAAGAGAAAGAACAGTACAGATAAATAAACATCCAAAAATTCATCCTATTGATCTCGTGTTTGTTTGAACAATATATTTCCCCGTCCAAACAATTTTATACTATCCCTAGGCTCTGACAATATAATTTAATCTGTTCAACTTTTGTAAAAGTATGTGTTTCTCCATCCTTATCTACTACAATCTTTGCTGGATATACAAGTCTTGCTCTTAGATTGGCTCTAATTAGTTGGGAACAAAATGGGGCCATTTCCCTACGTTTGTTTTGAGTCTCGTATGAGAAGTCCTGAAACAGTAATAATTTACTGGACCCCACCATGATATTATTGTTTTTACGATACAATCTAAGTATGTGAAACTTGTCCTGAAAATTTAGAAATTTAATCATTACAACCCTAGGTTTAATAGGGCCATCTGAGTTCCTTCTGGGTGCTCCTATTCTATGGGCTCTCTCTATGGGTAACCTTACATTCTCAGCAGTACTCCCTACCAGCTTAGGAAGCTGACTAGATGCAAAGTTTATCAGGTCGTGGTATTCTGCCGTTTCTGGTAGGCCAACAACCCTCAGGTTGTTGCGCCTAGACCTGTCTTCAAGTTCCTCAATTTTAGATTGTATAAGGTTAAGTTTACTATCATGCGAATTGATCATCTGATCTTGAGCTACTGATCTATCTTCCATGTCCGACACTCTGGTTTCTAACTCGTTCATCCGTGCTGTAAATTGTTTAATTTCATTTGTAGCTGCGGCCACTTCTTGTCTTAGGGACTCAAATTGTGGCATAATTAATTCTGAAATTTGCTGTAGTAGGGATGGATTATCTATACAGCTTGAAGTTGTTTCATTTTGTAAATATATTTCTGTACTACTTTCATTAGGTTTAAGTTTTTTCTCCTTCGGTTTAGGCGGCATGTTAGGTGAGAGTGTTTTGGAATGTGAAATATATCTTTCCATATAGGTAAATAAATCTGTCAAACAGAGGGACCAGTTTTCAAATTTAGGTTTATAGTACTAATGTCTTGTCAACTAAGGTTTTTATGCCCTCTCTACTTTATGAGTGTATATCGTGGTATCAACAACAGATATCGTGCAAGCGTGTCCCAAGAGAGGGAAATTAGAAGAAGAAGAAAAACAAACTCTTAAGATCCCCTTCCCCTTTCCTGCTGGTTGAAAACAATACCAGCCGGAACACAATAGTGATATTTTGTGCAAAACTTAACTACATATATTCCAACCTCTTAATTAGTAGTAAAGGTCAACAGAAACTATTTATCAATATAAACTTTCTTGTTACAGTAATACTTTTGTGTGAAAAAAAAAATTATATGAAAGCAAAAAAAAGAAAAAACACAGCAAAGTGAGAGTGAAGAAGGAGAGGAATAGAGAAAAAAAAAAAAAAAAAGGAAAAAAAGAAAAAGGCAAAAAAGAACAGTGTCTCTGCCGCTTTAAAAACCTTATTACACTTCCCAATAATAATTCTGTAGTTTGCCACAATATCAGAAAACAAACGTTTTTAGCACGCAGTCAGCTATATACTTCTGGAGAATGAGAGAGAAAAAAAGTAAAAGAAAAAAAAACAGAGAAAGACCAGACCCTTAATATGCATAAAACTTAACCAGTAAACTATTTCTTGTCTGTGGAGACAGGTACACTTGAGAAAAAACCTTATATACCCATAGCAAGAACTGCAGCAGAGTTGTTATGAGAAGTGCTACATAACAGAATGTGACCACTCTTTTATGTTTATATTTAGGGTATATAACCCTAAGTGGACTCTGATAGGCTAGTTCTCTGTTACACTAAGCAAATCACATTCAGCTTATAAAGTTCTGATATTTAGAGAACACTCTAATGCAGTCTTTATTCTGGAGCTTTAAAGTCACTGGATTGATTTAATGTCTCAGGTCTTATTCTGATAATATATCCTCTCTGTAATCAGCTACGAATTATTTCCAGGGGGACTTTGCCTTCAGAGGGCAACACTTTCCTACCACCTCACCCCTTTTCACATCTCAAAGCAGTGGTCCTCTTGTTGTTACTTTAGGGGGTCCTGTAGAATATCCCTTGATTTTAGGGTTTTGTACCAGAGAGAGATTTACAGATTTAGGCTACTAGCTTACTCGTTTAACCATTTATCAGCTTTTAAGGGCTTTGTTTGATCCATACCCTCAGCCCTCAGCTCTTGCCCGCTTAAAGTCCAGTTAACCAACTATAGTATAGGGAACATTGGGGCGATCTATGAGGGAGTTTTAACCTGTAGCCTTCAAACAACTAGCGGCAATCAGACTTCCCCTTTATCCCTGGCCAGGCTTATGTTCCCAGCTTACAGTCCAGCTCTAGATTCCAGGGGGACCTAGCTTGAGTGTCATTAAAGATTTGGGGCACTTAACACAGTAAAGAGGGGGTAGTCAGAAATAAACGAGCCTTGCCCGTAGTACCTGCTTCTTCCGGCACTCCGTCTGAATGAAAACACAATACCTTGTTGATACAAGCCGGTCTCCAACAACCAGGTCCTATTTGATGCAGCCGGGGGCCTTTGTACTGCTATTCAGTGAAGGGGGGATCATCCAGGAGCGCTGTGTGTTAAGGCCGCCGAACACAGACACCTCTGCGGCTACAGCCTTGCCCTCAGCCTGCTCCTTCGCTTTCGCTCCCCTGTCAGGACCAAACAAATCAACACCGGACCAGATGTTATCCTTAGGTTCCGAGTGAGTAGGAGACTTGTCGAGCTTAGGCACCTCCAGGGGTGCAACACAAATCTGTAGAATCAGATCTACCGGTTCCGCTCCGCCGCCAAACACTGCCACACTCGGATGTCGGATGTCTCCAAACAGGTAGTCAGAGAGGTTGTTATCCTTCTTGTGCTTGTAATTGAACGCCCCTTGGCGTCGCGACTCTGCAACTGAGTCAATCTGCCACCCGGCAGCCGGGCTCTGCTAGTGTATATCCGGGCCAGTGTGAGTCACCCGGCCAAGGAATAACGCAGGTAGGTTAGATCTCTAGAGCTCAAAAATCCCTGAGCTCGGTGCTAGCGTCCCACGTTGCTGCTAGCTCCTCCCTTTCCGGCCACCATTGACGCTTTTACAACCGTTTAATGACTGCAGTAGTTGTGTGTAAATAATTTCAGTAAATTAAAAAAACAAAACAAAACAGAGGTTCTGTTTAAACAGAGTGGTAGGAAAAATGCTGCTTTTTTACTTAGGGAAAGTTTTTCTCTGAAATTCCTGGTAACAAAGGGGTTAAAGGGACAGAGAACCCAACATTTTTTATTTTGCGATTCAGATGGAATGTACAATTTAAAAAAAAAATATATATATAGATTTTCCTTCTGTTATTAAAATTACCTTGTTCTTATGGTACTCTTTGTTGAAGAGATATCACAATTCTGGAGCAGCACATTGCAGGAAACACTGCTCCCCTCTACTGTACTTGCAAACAGTTATAAAACTGCCATATTTTGCTCAAGTTAAGAGCAAGCTCCTACACGTTCCTATGTTACTCAACAAAGGATACAAACAGAACAAAGTAAATTTCATAATAGAAGTAGGAAAGTTTTTTTAAAAAAAATTACACAATCTGAATCTTGAATTTGTGGGGTTTTATGTCACATTAAAACATCTGAATCATGAAAGTTTAATTTTGACTTTACTGTCCCTTTAAAGTGCATATCTAGGCAGGTTCAGGAGCGTGCACATGTCCTGAGTACACTATGGCAGCAGTCTGTAACAGTGTTATACACTGCAGCTATATAATCCCCATTAGTCTCTAGATTAAAGTTCACTGCAGTTGTTTCACTGTGCATTTAAAACTTGCATGGGAAATTGCATTTAGTGTTTCACAGCCCGTTAGATAAATCCTCTTTATTCAGTAACAATTTTTTATAGTATTTATTTATTTATTTGTATTTATTTTAAAAAAACGTTATTTAAACCCCTCTAGTAATTTATCTTTGCCTTTGAGTAAAAGTAATGCAGTTTCTGTACCTTCTCCGCCTTGTTTTGCTTGCTGATTCCATAGCGCCTAGGAGTAAAATGAAAAAAACTCACGTTACGTTACAAGGCATTATTAGAGAACAGGACATTTATGACATTAACCAATTAATTAGGAGGTTACTGAGGAAGAGGCAAAAGGAGCACCGTGAAACCCATATTGCCAAATATAGCATGGACTATTGGTCTAAAATGGACATAAGTCAATTTGAAAAGATATCTTTTTGCAATAGAAAGATGCTTCTAGTAAAAGCTATCACTGTTTCATTTAGGTTTTATAAGCACATGGTATTCAGAGCAGAATTAAATAGGCAAATTGAGTTATAGCCAGACCGACAAAAGCCACTGGGCTAGATTATAAGTGGCGCAATATTGTTAGCGTGGAACGCCATAAGCAATATCACAACCGCGATAACTACATTGCATATTACAAGTTGAAAGTTAACTGTTGTGCTCAAGTGCACACAACATTTGCACTTGCCAGATTAAGGGCTAAAAAAAAAGATGCCCCAAACATAACATAAATACATTTAAATAAAGCATTACACTCATATATACATTGTCTGATAAGAATATTTCATATAAATATTAATACAAATATATAAGAATGTTTAAACTACTGTTAGTTTGTTTTTAAAAGCATGATCCATTTAAAACTATGGGAGAAGAAGTTAACACTGTCGTGATATTTCAAGTCCTGAATTTTTCATTTTCATCTTGTAATCGCGAAAAAAATCTGTTGGCGCACCATTTATAATCTGGCCCATTGTAGTCTCTAGCAGGCAAAATGTTTGACTGTGAGTGTATGGATTGATGCTCCAAATATCTGACGTGCAGGAAAAAAATAATTGAAAATTGAAAAACATAATTTATGCTTACCAGATAAATTCCTTTACTTCCTGGCAGGGAGAGCCCACAACTTCATTCCTTACTGTTGGGAAATACAACACCTGACCACCAGGAGGAGGCAAAGACACCCCAGCCAAAGGCTTAAATATCCCTCCCACTTCCCCTTTTTCCCAGTCATTCTGCCGAGGGAACAAGGAAAAGTAGGAAAAACATCAGGGTATAAAGGTGCCATAAGAAATAATATAACAAGGGAGCCGCCCATCAAAAAATAAATTACGGGCGAGGAAGGAAAGGAATTTATCTGGTAAGCATTAATTATTTTTTCCTTCCATAAGGCAGGGAGAGTCCACAACTTTATTCCTTAATGTTGAGAAAACTATACCCAAGCTCCAGAGGACACTGAATGAATAACGGGAGGGAACAAAAAAAGAGGCAGACCCTATTCTGAGGGCACCACAGCCTGCAAAACTATTCTCCCAAAAGCTGCTTCAGCAAAAGCAAACAGATCAAACTTGTAAAATTTAGAAAAAGTGTGTAAGGAGGACCAGGTAGCCGCCTTACAAATCCATAGAGGTTTTTCTTAAAAGCCCAGGATGAAGCGACTGCTCTAGTGGAATGAGCCGTTATCCTCTCAGGAGGCTGTCGCCCCGCTGTCTCATAAGCTAAGCGGATGACACTCCTCAACCAGAAAGATAGGGAAGTCGTAGTAGCCTTCTGCCCATTATGCTTCCCTGTATAGATGACAAAGAGGAAGATTGTCTGAATTCCTTAGTAGCCCAAAGATAGAACTTCAAGGCACGAACCATGAAGCAAGCGTTCCTTCGCTGAAGAAGGATTAGAACACAAGGAAGGAACAACAATTTCTTGATTAATGTTACAATCCGACACCACCTTAGGGAGGAACCATAATTTAGTATGTAAAACCACCTTATCAGCATGGAAAACAAGATAAGGGGAGACACAATGTAAAGCAGAAATCTCAGAAACTCTGCGCGCAGAGGCAATAGCCAGCAAAAAAAGAACCTTCCAAGATAAGAATTTAATGTCAACAGTATGCATAGGCTCAAACGAAGCATGCTGCAAAACACTAAGAACAAGATTGAGGTTCCAAGGCGGAGCCCCAGATCTAAACAAAGGACTGCACATCTAGAAGCTCAGCCAATCTCTTGTGCAGTAACACCAACAGGGCCGATATATGTTTCTTCAGGGAACTAGCAGATAGACAGACCCTTCTCCAGTCCATCCTGGAGAAAAGATAAAATTCTGGCAACCTTAACCTTATGCCAGGAAAAACCACGCTCTTTACACCAGTACAAGTAAGTCCTCCACAACTTATGGTAGATACGAAGAGTAACTGGCTTACAAGCTTGAACCAGTGTCGATAACACTCTCAGAGAACCCTCTCTTGGCTAAGATTAAGCGTTCAATTTCCACGCAGTCAGCCTCAGAGAATCTAGATTTTGATGAACGAAGGGACCCTGTATCAGCAGATCTCTACGACAAGGTAACCTCCACTGAGGACATCCCTACCAGATCTGCAAACCACGTCCTTTGCGGCCATGATGGAGCAATCAGAATCACTGATGCTCACTCCTGCTTGATGCGAGCCACCACACGAGGGAGAAGCGGTAATGGAGGAAAAAGATATATGAGTCTGAACCTCCATGGTACTGATAGGGTATCTATAAATTCCACCTGAGGATCCCTCGACCTGTACCTGGGTAGCTTGGTATTGAGGCGGGATGCCATGAGATCTATCTCCAGCGTCCCCAACTCACTGCATATCTCTGCAAACACCTCGGGGTTGAGAGACCATTCCCCTGGGTGAAAGGATTGCCTGCTGAGGAAGTTCGCTTCCCAGTTGTCCACACCCGGAATGTGGATTGCTGACAGCGTACATCTGTGAGTCTCCGCCCACTCTAGTATCGGAGATACTTCTCTTATCGCCAAGGAACTTCTCGTTCCCCCCTGATGGTTGATGTAGGCAACCGAGGTTATATTGTCTGATTGGAATCTGATAAACTGGGACGAACCCAGAAAGGGCCAAGCCTTCAAGGCATTGAAGATTGCCTGGAGTTCCAATATATTGATCCGAAGGGAGGACTCCTCCTGAGTCCACAGTCTTTGAGCTTTCTTGGCACCACAAATGGCTCCCCAGCTGGAAAGGCTTGCGTCCGTAGTCACAATCTCCCAGGACGGTCTCAAGAAGCATGTGCCTTAGGACAGATAATCTGGATAGAGCCACCAAGAGAACGAAAGAGAGAACAGCACAATCTGTTGAGACAGATCTGAATGGTCGCTGTTCCATTATCTCAGCATGCACAGTTGTAAGGGTCTGAAATGAAATCTGGCAAAAGGAATGATGTCCATACAGGACACCATGAGTCCGATCACCTCCATACACTGAGCCACTGAGGGTCTCAAGGAGACCTGGAGGACAAGACATGCAGTAGTTAGCTTGCAACGTTTCTGATCTGTGAGGAATATTCTCATGGATATGGAGTCTATTATTATCCCCAGGAAATTTACCCTTGTACTTGGAGTAAGAGAACTCTTTTCCAAGTTCATCTTCCATCCATGTAATCAAAGAAGATTGAGAAGGGACTCTGAATGTTCTTCCGCTAGACGAAAAGATGGTGCCTGCACCAAGATATCGTCCAGGTAAGGTGCTACTGCAATACCTCGTGTTCTGGCAACAGCTAGAAGAGCTCCCAGATCCTTTGTAAATTTCCTTGGAGCAGTAGCTAGGCTGAACGGAAGAGCTATTGATTGGAAGTGCTGGTCCTGAAAGTCAAACCTCGGGAACTGAAAATGTTCCCTGTGTATCGGAACGTGAAGCATCCTTCAGGCCAATGGGGGTCATAAACTGTCTTTACTGAACCAGAGGAAGGATTGACATTATTGTCTCCATCTTGAAAGAGGGAACACTCAGAAACTTGTTTAGGCACTTTAGATCCAGAATTGGACAAAAGTTCCCTTCTGCTTTGAAACCACAAAAGGTTTGAATAAAACTCCAAACCTCTTTCTGCTGTAGGTACCGGGATAATTACTCCTAGAGAGGAGAGATCCCGTACGCAACATAAATAGGCAGCCCTCTTTTCTGGTCTTGTAGACCGATTGGGGAGTATGAATCTGCCCCTGGGCAGATGAGACTTGAATCCTATTCTGTATCCTTGAGATACAACCTCCAGGACCCAAGGATCCTGTACATCCTGGAACCAAGCGTCTGAAAAAAAGAGACAGTCTGCCCCCTACTCGATCTGATCCCGGATCGGGGGCCGCCCCTTCATGCCGATTTGTTCTCAGTGGGCTTCTTAGTCTGTTTGGACTTATCCCAGGACTGAGCCAGCTTCCAAGTACTCTTGAGCTGCTCGGACTTGGATGAGGATTGCTGTTGTTGTGATTTGTCAGAATAAAAGGAACGAAAATTAGACAATTGCCATCCCTTAGGCCTATTTTTCTTATCCTGCGGTAGGAAGGCACCTTTCCCTCTGGTAACCATAGAAATAATGGAGTCCAGCCCTGGACCAAATAAAATCTTCCCCTTGAAAGGAAAAGAAAGGAGTTTGGATTTAGAAGTCATATCTGCAGACCAAGACTTCAACCAGAGCCTTTGCATTTAGGCGAATGATCTGCATATTCGCATCACAGATGAAGAAGTTAGCAATTCTCAGAGCCTTAATTCTCTCCCGAATATCCTTGAGGGGAGTCTCCACCTCAATGAGCTCCAAAAGAGTGTAGCATCAGTAGGTAGCTGCTCCAGTAACCGCGGCTACAGCTGCCGCCAGTTGAAATAAAAACCCTGTATGTTGAAACATCTTCCTCAGAAAAGTTTCCATTTTCTTATCCATAGGCTCTCTAAAAGAAGAACTATCCTCCAGAGGGATAGTAGTACGCTTAGCCAGCGTAGAAATAGCGCTATCCACCTTAGGGATGGAGCCCCACAAATCTAATTAAGATTAAGGGGCCGGGAATAATTTTTTAAAAGTAGACGATGGGGGAAAAGAAGCTCCTATTCTTTCCCATTCGTTACTAATAATGTTTGCCATCTTAAAGGGACAGTCTAGGCCAAAATAAACTTTCATGATTCAGATAGAGCATGTAATTTTAAACTATTTTTTAATTCACTTTTATCACCAATTTTGCTTTGTTCTCTTAGTAGAGAGGTCCCTATGTTAATTTCTAAGACCTTGAAGGCCACCTTTTTTCAGAATGCATTTTAACAGTTTTTCACCACTAGAGGGTGTTAGTTCATGTATTTCATATAGATAACACTGTGCTCGTGAAGTTATCTGGGAGCAGGCACTGATTGGCTAAACTGCAAGTCTGTCAAAAGAACTGAAATAAAGGGGCAGTTTGCAGAGGCTTAGATACAAGATAATCACAGAGGTTAAAAGTATATTAATATAACTGTGTTGGTTATGCAAAACTGGGGAATGGGTAATAAAGGGATTATATATCTTTTAAAACAATAAAAATTCTGGTGTAGACTGTCCCTTTAACTGGCACAGGAAAAGTCAGAGGGACCTTCCTGTCTTCATAAACCCTGTCTAATTTAGGGATCTTAGGTTCCTCAGGGAGTGTAGCCTCTGGAATCTCTAGTGTAGACAGAACCTTCTTTAGTAAAAAACGCAGATGCTCCATTTTAAATCTAAAGGAGGGTTCCTCGGCTGAAGGAGGTTTAGAAACTGAAGTCTCCGACTCAGAAAGTTCATCCTCTGAAGCTACATAGGTTAACTCATCCTTGGATAGCTGGGACATAGTAGCTAAATTCGACAAATATATAGATGACTCTAGGTCAGGAGAACTATGTTTAACCTTTCTCTAATGTTTGCTAGAGCAAGGTAAGGCACTAATGGCCGCAGACACAGCTGATTGTAACTGCGAGTAAAGTCTGTCAGAAAAAATGCCCCATCCAGATGGAGGATTAGTTGAGCCGCGGGAAACTGCATGTGGAGCGGCTAGAGTAGAAAGGGTAGTAATCTCTTGGGACCCAGATTCCTGAGAGGTAGATGGCACAGAGGGGCTAATAGCACTATGAGTATTAACAGGCTTGTCTCCCTTCTAAGATTTTAGAACAGTGCTTAGGCAAATGGAACAAAATTGAGCAGGCGAGTAAACCACTGCCTCCACACAATATAAACAGGAATTATTAATCATTACAGAAGGAGCGGAACCTTCTAATGTAGTATCAGAGTCCTCCATAGCTAATATATATTAACAGAAGGACAGACAAAAAGTAAATGCTTATATTCAAAAAACGGCACCTTTATAATCCCAATGGATGGGGCACTCACCACCTCCTAGTTCCAGACAGCTAACAATGAAAACGCTCTCCTAAAGAATGATGTCTGCAGGAAATGAAAAGATCGCACCCCGTCACGTGGAGCGTAGGACAGGACTTTCCCTGCTATGAAAAAAGGCACTAAGCTATTATGAGCTGCACAACACTCAAAAACAAAAGTGAAACCTGTTTGTTCCAAGTCAAAAGCACACAGTCTATGAGCCCCCAAAAACTCCACATTAAAGCAGTTATAAATAACCCCTAGCTGTTCAAATAATCTCCCTGAAGGAGATATTAACCCTTGATCCTATCGAGGTATAAAGGAGCCACATTGTGACCCTGTATAGATAAAGTGTATATATATATATATATATATATATAAAAACTGTCTTACCCTCCAGGATCCATGCTGTGGAACAGGCACAGCCTCTCAAGTTGGACAGTCTTTGTCAGGGTGCCAGGAATCAGACTGAGACAAGAAGTGCAAAAATAATCACACCTTTATTAATAGCAAAAAATAATAAAAAGCCCACAAGTCAAATAACAAGCCAGGAATCAAAACCAGAGCTGGTAGTCAGACAAGCCGAGTCAGGAGCCAAAGCAAGTATTCAGACTAGTGATGCACCGAAATGAAAATTCTGGACCGAAACCGAATCCGAAAATCCGGGATGCACTTGGCCGAAAACCGAAACTGATACCGAAAATTTATTTTTTCAAATTAATCTTTTTTATTTTATTTTTTTGCATAATTAGAGCCAATAAAAAAAGCCCACCCTTTTATTGAAAGTAACACACTAAAATTGGACAAAAATATCTTAAAACAATAATATGCTACACAATAATTTTACCAAGAAAAAAAAAAAACAGGCAAAAAATAATGCCATTTTTGGCCAAAATGTTTCTGCGACCAAAATTTTGGTGCATCCCTACTTAAAACAATTATAAATATCAATATACTGTATTATTTTTCATTTAGTTCTATGTAACAGAATCATATTTAACAGGTTTTTTTTTACCATTATCCAAATAAAGTATAGTCCTAGAAAACTCATTATATGCAGAACAGTAAGTCAAGTAATAAACTTAAACAGCAGCTCTAGGCTAGCATCAAATTTGAAACATGCTATACAATAATTTTACCGAAAATAACAGGCAAAAAACCCGAAAACCGAAATAGCCAAAAATGCCATTTTCGGCCGAAACTTTCTGCGGCCGAAATTTCGGTGCATCCCTAATTCAGACGAGCCGGAATCAGGCACAAGGAGAACAGCAGAGTCAGGAACAAGCCAGGTAATACACAGAAGCTCTCACAAACAGGTCTGAGACAACGCAAGGACACAGCATACTGAACAGAGGCCCTTTAAATAATAAGTGATGACATCACAATTCTGAGACTGCATCCTGTCTCACACGGATGATGTACACCAGTCTGGCCATAAAAGGAAGTGCAGGAAATGAGCAGCATCACACAGTATGCACCAGAGTCAGGAAGAGAGGTGAGTAAAATGGCTGCCAGCAGCACATGGCAAACAGATCAGGGAAAAAACCCTGACAGTCTTGCAGCGAAGCTTCTGACATGACTTGAGTGTGTAACAGCAAGCAGTGAAACTCGTCAACACTGGTTGCTCAGGAGCTGTCTGGGTGGGTTTGCAGAAAAACTTTCTTTGTATTTCCAGACTAACTTTCATCAATACTTCACTGAGAGGTTGACATGATTACTTAAAAGTTCAGTCCTTTCTTGAAAGGAACATACCCATTACAGGACTATCCAAATCTTCTGACACTTGTCTGCCACCTCCTATAGTGACGAAAGGCAAAGAATGGCTGGGGGATAGGGGAAGTAGGAGGGATATTTAAGCCTTTGGCTGGGGTGTATTTGCCTCCTCCTGGTGGCCAGGTGCTATATTTCCCAACAGTAAGGAATGAAGTAGTGGGCTCTCTCTGCATTATGGAAGGAAAACTGATCACTTTTTACGGAAACATTTTTGCTTATACAACTGAATTTAAATTTTGACAATTATGAAAACTTGCAGAACACAAGTGGCATCACACAAAGCCCTGAGCACACTCACATCACACCAAGTCCAAAACACACACACACAGGGCATCTCACAAAATCACATATCAGACATGCATCTGAGACCGTATGTTACAAACAGCTAGAAGCACACAGGAAATCAGACATAGCCTCCAACACATATTGTGTACCAGGCACAGTTTGCAGCACATGCAGAGTACCAAACATAGTTCAGGGCAGGGTTCTTCAAAGTTTTGTTTCCCACAACTAAATACAATAATATCACAATCCTATTCATTAGTCTGAAAAGGTCTGGAATTAATAATGATAATAATGCAATATAGAACAGGTGAGCTAATTATCAGCTTTTCACATATTAGTCAAGATGCCCTGCAATAAGCTAAGGAGAAAACTTTGATCAAATATACATCAGAAACATGTTTCCAGCAACCACATTATGATACTATATTTCCAAAACATGAAAACTTCCAAGAGATGCAAGTCCCTAGCAACCCTTTTTAAGAAGCACTCAAAACATCATGGTTCTCATCGAAAGCATGTTACAGCAACACTTCTCAAAGTTACATTCCAAAGAGACCTCTTATTATGCAAGTCCTCTCTATTTTAATAAGCCATTTGCTCAAAAATGAGACTTTACAATATATGTAACCCTCTAACAACCCTGTTAAATAATTGCATACAAACAAAATGAGAGCTCACATAAGATGCATGTCCTCTGCAACCCCTTTAATAAGCTGCATGACACCCTGCACCAGAAGCATGTTCCTAGCAGCCACATTAAAATTTCAAGTTTTAATGTGTAAGTCATCAGATCAGATGCTTTCCCTCTAATAAAAAGCTCACACAATTCAATAGGTACAGCACAAACAATGTATCGGTGCACGTGAAGACAAAGGGAGGCTAAATAATAAAAGAATAAGAATATATTTTTTGTCAGATATGGTGCCATATGGTGGCGGTACATAGATAACGTTTTTGGCATATGGTAGGGGGACAGTGGATCCCTTCTGGAGTTTGTCTATGAATTAAATACTTCTATGGCAGGGTTGGATTTCACTGTTGATTACAGTGAGGAAACAGTGACATTTCTGGATACTAGAGTGTGTGAAGACGGCAATAAGTTAACTTTTGGTATATATGTAAAAGAGACAGATAAGAACACTCTCCTTCAATATGATAGTTTCGATCCAAGGTCATTGGTTAATTCCCTGCCCAAGAGCCAATTACTTTGAGTAAAAGAATTGTCAGTGAGGAAAAAAACTTAGAGAAAAGATTAGAAGAAATGTCCCAAAAATTTGTGGGGAGAGGGTACCCAGAGACCTTAGTATCCCAAAATAAGGAAGAGATACTAAAAAAAAACATGTACCTAGAGGTAAACCCAAGGGGGAAGAGAGGATGGTCTTTGTGTCCCAATATAATCCAATGAGTAATCAGATCTCAGGAATCATTCACAAACACTGGCACATATTGAGTAAATGTAATGAGGGGATTGAAATATTAAAATCTCCCCCTCTGATGGCTCATAGAAGAGTAAAGAATCTGAGGGACCATTTGGTGAAGACATACATAGGCCCCAGTAAAAATAAGGGGCAAACATATCTCAGTACTAAGAAAACAGGTAGCTATCCCTGCCTTAATTGCACAAGCTGTAATTCCATTATAAAGGGAGAAAATTTCTATCACCCACATGAAGGAAAGAAGTTTAGGATAAATGGTTATTACACATGTGAGACTACATATGCAGTTTATTTAATTAAGTGTCCGTGCTCCCTTGTTTACATAGGGGAGACGACAAGTAAGGTCAGGGATAGAATGAGCCAGCACCGCTCAAACATCAGATGCAACAATCGTGAGGGCCCCCCTTTCCAGTCATTTTTTTGAACAGGGTCACCAAATTAGCCAACTGAGGTGGCAGATAATAGAACATGTGCAGCACCCCAGGAATTGCATGGATAGAGAAAGGGTTAAACAAGGATTAGGATCTTTCAGTATTTATGTAGGCATTATGTGAATGTAGGACCTGTATATGGAACATAGGTGTCATACAGCTCTGTACATTTGATTTTAACTTTTTTTTACAAATTTGGTTTGATACTGTAACAAATATCATATTTACATGTATATTGAATATATGGTAACTTTGTTGGTTGTATTAGCTGCCATGTGTAAAGCATCCACTAGATGGAGCTATTTAATAAGAAATTATCAGAATGGCGCAAATTATGAGAGTTTAAAAGCCAGTTCAGCAGCCTGTTTTAACCTATGCATGATTACGGGGTCTGTCCCCGAAATGTCACTTTTTTCGTTTTTTTTAATGCTTGAATAAAGAGAATTGAAGCGTGGGTGCTGTGGACACTTTCGGCTAGATTTGGAGTTTTGTCGGTAACGACCCGAAAAGCTAACGCCGGCTTTTTTCTGGCCGCACCATAAAAATAACTCTAGTATTGAGAGTCCACATAAAGGCTGCGTTAGGCTCCAAAAAAGGAGCGTAGAGCATATTTAAACGCAGCTTCAACTCTCGATACCAGAGTTGCTTACGCAAGCGGCCAGCCTCAAAAACGTGCTCGTGCACGATTCCCCCATAGGAAACAATGGGGCTGTTTGAGCTGAAAAAAACCTAACACCTGCAAAAAAGCCGCGTTCAGCTCCTAACGCAGCCCCATTGTTTGCTATGCGGAAACACTTCCTACGTCTGCACCTAACACTCTAACATGTACCCCGAGTCTAAACACCCCTAACCTTACACTTATTAACCCCTAATCTGCCGCCCCCGCTATCGATGACCCCTGCATATTATTATTAACCCCTAATCTGCCGCTCCGTAAACCGCCGCTACTTACATTATCCCTGTGTACCCCTAATCTGCTGCCCTAACATCGCCGACCCCTATATTATATTTATTAACCCCTAATCTGCCCCCCACAACGTCGCCTCCACCTGCCTACACTTATTAACCCCTAATCTGCCGAGCGGACCTGAGCGCTACTATAACTTGATTCTGATTGGCTGATTCCATCAGCCAATCAGAATATTCCTACCTTAATTCCGATTGGCTGATAGAATCCTATCAGCCAATCGGAATTCGAGGGATGCCATCTTGGATGACGTCCCTTAAAGGAACCGTCATTCTTCAGTTGGACGTCGCCGGAAGAAGATGGGTCCGCGGTGGAGGTCTTCAGGATGGAGCTGGTCGTCATCGGATGAAGATAGAAGATGCCGGTTGGATCAAGATGGTTGCCGGTCCGGATCGCCTCTTCTTCCCGGATAGGATGAAGACTTTGGAGCCTCTTCTGGACCTCTTCAGCCACCGGATGATGGATCGCCAGCCCCCGCTTGGGTTGGATGAAGATTTTGGAGCCAGGACGGATCGGTGATACCTGGTGAGGTGAAGACAAGGTAGGATGATCTTCAGGGGCTTAGTGTTAGGTTTATTTAAGGGGGGTTTGGGTTAGATTAGGGGTATGTGGGTGGTGGGTTGTAATGTTGGGGGGGGTATTGTATGTTTTTTTTTACAGGCAAAAGAGCTGAACTTCTTGGGGCATGCCCCGCAAAGGGCCCTGTTCAGGGCTGGTAAGGTAAAAGAGCTTTGAACTTTAGTAATTTAGAATAGGGTAGGGCATTTTTTATTTTGGGGGTCTTTGTTATTTTATTTGGGGGCTTAGAGTAGGTGTAATTAGTTTAAAATTGTTGTAATATTTTTCTTATGTTTGTAAATATTTTTTAATTTTTTGTAACTTAGTTCTTTTTTATTTTTTGTACTTTAGTTAGTTTATTTCATTGTAGTTATTTGTAGATATTGTATTTAATTAATGTATTGATAGTGTAGTGTTAGGTTTAATTGTAGGTAATTATAGGTATTTTATTTAATTAATTTAATGATAGTATAGTGTTAGGTTTAATTGTAACTTAGGTTAGGATTTATTTTACAGGTAATTTTGTAATTATTTTAACTAGGTAGCTATTAAATAGTTCTTAACTATTTAATAGCTATTGTACCTGGTTAAAATAATTACAAAGTTGCCTGTAAATAAATATTAATCCTAAAATAGCTACAATGTAATTATAATTTATATTGTAGCTATATTAGGATTTATTTTACAAGTAAGTATTTAGCTTTAAATAGGAATAATTTATTTAATAAGAGTTAATTTATTTCGTTAGATTAAAATTATATTTAACTTAGGGGGGTGTTAGTGTTAGGGTTAGACTTGGCTTTAGGGGTTAATACATTTATTAGAATAGCGGTGAGCTCCGGTCGGCAGATTAGGGGTTAATAATTGAAGTTAGGTGTCGGCGATGTTAGGGAGGGCAGATTAGGGGTTAATACTATTTATTATAGGGTTAGTGAGGCGGATTAGGGGTTAATAACTTTATTATAGTAGCGGTGGGGTCCGCTCGGCAGATTAGGGGTTAATAAGTGTAGGCAGGTGGAGGCGACGTTGAGGGGGGGCAGATTAGGGGTTAATAAATATAATATAGGGGTCGGCGGGGTTAGGGGCAGCAGATTAGGGGTACATAGCTATAATGTAGGTGGCGGCGCTTTGCGGTCAGCAGATTAGGGGTTAATTATTGTAGGTAGCTGACGGCGACGTTGTGGGGGGCAGATTAGGGGTTAATAAATATAATACAGGGGTCGGCGGTGTTAGGGGCAGCAGATTAGGGGTACATAAGTATAACGTAGGTGGCGGTCGGCAGATTAGGGGTTAATAAATATAATACAGGGGTCGGCGGTGTTAGGGGCAGCAGATTAGGGGTACATAAGTATAACGTAGGTGGCGGTCGGCAGATTAGGGGTTAAAAAAATGTAATCGAGTGGCGGCGATGTGAGGGGGCCTCGGTTTAGGGGTACATAGGTAGTTTATGGGTGTTAGTGTACTTTAGAGTACAGTAGTTAAGAGCTTTATGAACCGGCGTTAGCCCAAAAAGCTCTTAACTACTGACTTTTTTCTGCGGCTGGAGTTTTGTCGTTAGATTTCTAACGCTCACTTCAGACACGACTCTAAATACCGGAGTTAGAAAGATCCCATTGAAAAGATAGGATACGCAATTGACGTAAGGGGATCTGCGGTATGGAAAAGTCGCGGCTGAAAAGTGAGCGTTAGACCCTTTTTTGAGTGACTCCAAATACCGGAGTTATCCTAAAACCAGTGTTAGGAGCCTCTAACGCTGGTTTTCACGGCTAACGCCAAACTCCAAATCTAGCCGTTAGTTAATAAAAAAGCTCACATCAAAAGAATGCCCCCAGTAAGTCACTTGTCCAAGGCAGGCTTAAGGTAAAGTCCCTGCAACCCCTTTAATAAAATAAATGTCCCTAAAATATTTTAGGCCCAATACAAGTGTCAAGAATATAGGCAAGTATCCTTTAAAAAGAGTGTATGCATCAATAGCATAACCTAAAAAAAGCCAGTAAACATTAGAAATGCACAATTTTCATCCAAATTAGAACCCTCTTGACTTCAACATATGGACATTGTTCCTTATAATAGACCCTGGAGGGTGGTGACATGTAAATCATGTTCAGTCCGTACTCTGAAGAACCCCAAGATACATAGAGCAAATTACACACAGCCAAACAACATAAAGAGGGCACTGGCAAGGTTAGTATCTATCCAACAGATTATTATAGTGTTTAATTAAATTCCAATACATTCCTGTTTTATAAACTTTACTGTCACTCTTATTTGCTATAGAGCTCACTGATAAACTTTTAAAGTTTTGCCAACTTGAAGCAAAATATCATTTGTAAAATCAATCCATTTGCAATGGGTACAAGGACCTACAAATCTCATGCACTACCCAGTTCTCTGAAACACCCTTAACTGTATACTCACATGAAAAAGGCAGAAAATCTGTGTGGAAAGAAAAGCAAGGATATAGGGAAAGATAGAAAACACAACACAGAGTTCTAGAGAACGTAGGACAACTCTACTCTACCCACTGAGCATGTAGGGGGACTAGGATTCATATACACATGCATCCAACACCCTCCCATCGGATTAGATATATCATCAGAGTTGCATACTCTCTAGAATACACAAGCGCCATAGTCCATGTTGGGCTAAATTCACTATAACTTCAAGTTACTAAAATATCTAAAATTCAGTTTTTCTATTAAACTAGTTCACTAATATTTGTAGCATATAAAAAACTCACATATCATTTGTAGCATATAAAAAACTCACATATCATTTGTAGCATATAAAAAACTCACATATCATTTGTAGCATATAAAAAACTCACATATCATTTGTAGCATATAAAAACTCACATATCATTTGTAGCATATAAAAAACTCACATATCATTTGTAGCATATAAAAAAACCTCACATATCATTTGTAGCATATAAAAAAAACTCACATATCATTTGTAGCATATAAAAAAACTCACATATCATTTGTAGCAAATAAAAAAACTCACATATCATTTGTAGCATATAAAAAAACTCACATATCATTTGTAGCATATAAAAAACTCACATATCATTTGTAGCATATAAAAAACTCACATATCATTTGTAGCATATAAAAAACTCACACATCATTTGTAGCATATAAAAAACGCACATATCATTTGTAGCATATAAAAAAACGCACATATTTGTAGCATATAAAAAAACGCACATATCAGTTGTAGCATATAAACAAAAACTCACATATCAGTTGTAGCATATAAAAAACTCACATATCATTTGTAGCATATAAAAAAACTCACATATCATTTGTAGCATATAAAAAACTCACATATCATTTGTAGCATATGAAAAAAACTCACATATCAGTTGTAGCATATAAAAAAACTCACATATCAGTTGTAGCATATAAAAACCTCACATATCATTTGTAGCATATAAAAACCTCACATATCATTTGTAGCATATAAAAAACTCACATATCATTTGTAGCATATAAAAACCTCACATATCATTTGTAGCATATAAAAAAAACTCACATATCAGTTGTAGCATATAAAAAAACTCACATATCATTTGTAGCATATAAAAAAACTCACATATCATTTGTAGCATATAAAAAAACTCACATATCATTTGTAGCATATAAAAAAACTCACATATCATTTGTAGCATATAAAAAACGCACATATCATTTGTAGCATATAAAAAACTCACATATCATTTGTAGCATATAAAAAAAACTCACATATCATTTGTAGCATATAAAAAAACTCACATATCATTTGTAGCATATAAAAAAACTCACATATCATTTGTAGCATATAAAAAAACTCACATATCATTTGTAGCATATAAAAAACTCACATATCATTTGTAGCATATAAAAAAAACTCACATATCATTTGTAGCATATAAAAAAACTCACATATCATTTGTAGCATATAAAAAACTCACATATCATTTGTAGCATATAAAAAACTCACATATCATTTGTAGCATATAAAAAACTCACATATCATTTGTAGCATATAAAAAACTCACATATCATTTGTAGCATATAAAAAAACTCACATATCATTTGTAGCATATAAAAAACTCACATATCATTTGTAGCATATAAAAAACTCACATATCATTTGTAGCATATAAAAAACTCACATATCATTTGTAGCATATAAAAAACTCACATATCATTTGTAGCATATAAAAAACTCACATATCATTTGTAGCATATAAAAACACTCACATATCATTTGTTGCATTACTCAGTACGTTCACTAGTTCCAAGCTGCCTCTTGATGCAACTTTAGCACAAGAGCTGTGCGTCAGGATCTTCATGCAATGGATTTCCATGGCCGAGCAGCTAGAACACAAGCCTCACAACAATATGCAGAATGCCAAGCTTTGGCTTTAGTGATATACAGCTCGCTGCCAGTGCCAATGGACCTGTGGAAACGCTTCACTATCTGGCAGTGCCAGGAGAACACTTTTTCACATGAGCTTGTTGGATGAGACGTCCAACAAGCTCATATAGGTGTCCTGGTTAGGTGTCCTTATACTTTTGGCTATATCTTATTAATTTATTGGGGACGATTTATCAAAGTCTGACGAACATGATACGCTGTAGCATATCCGCCAGACATCGCTGAATGCCGACAGCAGTTCTGGCGAACTGCTTGTGCAATGCTGCCCCCTGCAGATTCGCGGCCAATTGGCCACTAGTAGGAGGTGTCAATCAACCCAATTGTATAGGATCGGGCGGATTGAGCTCCGCAGCCTCAGAGGCAGCGGACCAGTTAACTGCTGTTTCCGGCGATCCTGAAGGCTCATGCGGAAACAGGGGCATCAGGGGCGATTCAGCCCTTGATAAATCGGCCTCATTGCCTCTACCTTATTTAACTAATCTCGCTAAATCCAAGTTCCCATTTACAATCTCTTGAAGATGATTCCCGCCATAACATAGTTTCAAAACGTTCTCTTAGATAAATTGGTTTCAGATTATTCTGGAATGTGCTGCCTTTTGGTATATGCCACCTAGATGGGTTTAAACAGTTTAGAAATGCATATTGAGAATGTGGACTAGGGATCAATGGGATCTATATGGGTTTTTGGATATCTGTTCTGTATATAGAAACTGCTAACAGTATTACAAAGTATAATATTTTAACGCAGCAGAAAAACAATATATTACAGACACAGGCAGGAGTCACATACAATGTCTGTCTCTCATGTAGTCTGATACAGTATCCCAGAAAAGTCAGTACACCCCTCACATTTTTGTAAATATTTTATTATATATTTTCATGTGACAACACTGAAGAAATGACACTTTGCTACAATGTAAAGTAGTATAACAGTGTAAATTTGCTGTCCCCTCAAAATAACTCAACACACAGCCATTAATGTCTAAACCGTTGGCAACAAAAGTGAGTACACACCCCTAAGTGGAAATTTCCAAATTTGGCCCAATTAGCCATTTTCCCTCCCCGGTGTCATGTGACTCGTTAGTGTTACAAGGTCTTAGGTGTGAATGGGGAGCAGGTGTGTTAAATATGGTGTTATCGCTCTCACACTCTCTCATACTGGTCACTGGAAGTTCAACATGGCACCTCATGGCAAAGAACTCTCTGAGGATCTGAAAAAAAGAATTGTTGCTCTACATAAAGATGGCCTAGGCTATAAGAAGATTGCCAAGACCCTTAAACTGAGCTGTAGCACAATGGGCAAGACCATACAGCTGTTTCACAGGACAGGTTCCACTCAGAACAGGCCTCGCCATGATCGACCAAAGAAGTTGAGTGCACATGCTCAGCGTCATATCCAGAGATTGTCTTTGAGAAATATACGTATGAGTGCTGCCAGCATTGCTGAAGTGGTTGGAGGGGTGGGGGGTCAGCCTGTCAGTGCTCAGACCATATGCCGTACACTGCATCAAATTGGTCTGCATGGCTGTCGTCCCAGAAGGAAGCCTCTTCTAAAGATGATGCACAAGAAAGCCTGCAAACAGTTTGCTGAACATAAGCAGACTAAGGACATGAATTACTGGAACCATGTCCTGTGGTCCGATGAGACCAAGATAAACTGATTTGGTTCAGATGGTGTCATGCGTGTGTGGCGGCAACCAGGTGAGGAGTACAAAGACAAGTGTGTCTTGTCTAAAGTCAAGCATGGTGGTGGGAGTGTCATGGTCTGGACCTGCATGAGTGCTGCCGGCACTGGGGAGCTACAGTTCATTGAGGGAACCATGAATGCCAATATGTACTGTGAAATACGCAGAGCATGATCCCCTCCCTTTCGGAGACTGGGCTGCAGGGCAGTATTCCAACATAACGACCCCAAACACACCTCCAAGACGACCACTGCCTTGCCGAAAAAGCTGAGGGGAAAGGTGATGGACTGGCCAAGCATTTCTCCAGACCTAAACCCTATTGAGCATTTGTGGGACATTCTGAAACGGAAGGTGGGAAAGGGCAAGGTCTCTAACATTCACCAGCTCTGTGATGTTGTCATGGAGGAGTGGAAGAGGACTTCAGTGGCAACCTGTGAAGCTCTGGTGAACTCCATGCCCAAGAGGGTTAAGGCAGTTCTGGAAAATAATGGTGGCCACACAAAATATTGAAATTTTGGGCCCAATTTGGACAGTTCCACTTAGGGGTATACTCACATTTGTTGCCAACGGTTTAGACATTAATGGCTGTGTGTTGAGTTATTTTGAGGGGACAGCAAATTTAAACTGCTATGTACACTCACTACTTTACATTGTAGCAAAGTGTCATTTCTTCAGTGTTGTCACATGAAAAGATATAATAAAATATTTAAAAATGTGAGGGGAGTACTCACTTTTGTGGGATACTGTAAATACACTCAGTAACCTCAGAATTTGAAACACAATCAAGCAGCAGAGTTTCCTCTGGACATCTCCAGTGGATTGAATGAAAATGGTTTAAAAAATAAAGACATGAGTGAGCTAGGACAGGGGTCAGCAACCTTGGGTCCCCAGATGTTTTGGAACTACATTTCCCATGATGCTGAGACACTCTTTAGGCTTCTGAGCATCATGGGAAATGTAGTTCCAAAACAGTGCAGTCAAAATGATAATGGCATCTAAAGGCAGAAAATTATAACTGAACGGCACAAGGTTCTTTAATATCTGTGTTATAACTGAGAATGTTAAGTACCTTCCGTATTCCAGTAGAGTGGAATGTACACGAGACTCTTCATCAGTCAGCTCTGTGCTGTCCCCATGCCTCTTGTATTTCCTCTGTGGCTTGTACACATCCTGAAGTGGGACAGACATAAAAAAATGACCCAGAAATGAAGAGACAGCATCTGCAATGTAGCGCCAGTGCTACAAACTTGCAGTATTGAGCCCAGTGACGTGCAGTGACGTCAGAGGCTGGTGAGGCAGTGGCAGGATACGCCTTCATTCTTTAGATATCCTTTGTTGAAGAAATAGCAATGCACATGGGTGAGCCAATCACATGAGGTATCTATGTGCAGCCACCAATCAGCAGCTACTGAGCATATTTAGATATGATTTTCAACAAAGGACATCAAAAGAATGAAGAAAATTAGATATTAGATGTAAATTGGAAAGTTATTTAAATTTGCATATGGGTTTCATATGGGTTTCATGTCCCTTTAAATGGTGTCTTGGAAAACTGGTCAACTTAGTAAACATCTGATTTTAGTTTAAAGGATTGTAACATAAACTCTTGCCAGATAACACAATGCTTGCTCTGATTATGAGATCTAGAAATCCATGCCCATTAAAATATGTCTAAAACATACTTTTTACTTTAATGCTGCAAATTATGCTTATAGATTCTTTCATTACATAAGGGATGAGAGTCAGAGGGGGAGGAAGAGAGACAGAGAGAGAAAGAGACCATGGGGGAGAACAACACATAAGGAGAGAGATGGATAGATAGAGAGAGAGAGACACACACACACACACACAAGGGGGGGGGGAGAGGGACCACAGCATTTTAAAGTAATAAAACAGCAGAGCTACAGAGAGTTCAGAAAATTAGTCTATAATTTAGTGTGAAGTACAGAGGCAAGCTGCTAAGTTAGTGGGTGTAAAGTTTGAGTAAACAAAATACAAAAACGACCCTGCTGTAAAAGAGTAAACAAACACTAAACCACATTCATTAAATTATCATTTTCACTAACAGAATCCCTATCAGTAAAATCTTACTTTAATAAGATGTGGGTGAAACACTGCTCTCTGTGCCTCTCTCCTGCTCTGGAAGGATTCAGGAAGTGACAGTGGAACATTCCACTGCACTTAGAGGGGAAGAACAGAACTCTCTTTTTCACTTTAGCAAAGCTAGCAGGTTCACAGGACAGCAACAAAATATATTAAAGTTGTTTTTTTCCGTTTTTGTTTTGTTTTATATGATTTAACATCCAGCCCCAACCCTATGTTCCACTTACTAATGCCTCTCGCTGGATTGGTTCAGCCCAAATAGGACTGCCTCAAATAAGCAGTTAATGGGCCATGCGATGATCTTAACCACTTGCATCCAGTAGATGGCGCAGCATGTTGTGTAATGGTGGGCAGACCTGCTTGTGCCTCTTCATTGCACAACATATAGCTGTGAGAAAAAAAAATGCTGGGAAAAAAAATTACAATTTTTTTTTTAAAGCCAATAAAAAAAATATATTTTTGCCCATATGAGAGGTGAAGCACTGCCTCACCTGCCTCTAGTGACTGCACATCACTGATTGAGCCATAGCTACAAAGAGAGAGCTTGAAATTCTAGAATGATCAATTAGTTGCTATGGACCTAGTCTTACAGTTTAATTTTAGAATGTGTTCTAAGAGAATGTTGTAATAATAATAATAATAAAATAATATATTAATAATTGTATATAAAATACCACGATAAAGATGAGATGTGCTATTTATCTGTATTATCTGTAACTTATTAGAATTATTATTGAAATGTATTTGTTCATCCTACTGATTGACATTTTTTACAGAATTTTCTTGGTCAGATTAAATCCATAACCATTTTTGCTACAGGAAGTTTCATGTAGTTCCCTGACAGTGATCACAGACAGGTTTCTTATTTGGGAAACATTTCTCCCGCACCTTTTTAACTTCTGGTCTGAGTTATCTCCTTTTTTCCCCATTAGGGTATAGCTTATTTAAAGGGAGTATACAACTGAACAGTCAGAGGTTTCTCTAATTTAATTAATAAATTAATTTGGAGAAGAAAGAGAGAGAGAAAAAGAGAGAGAAAAAGAGAGAGAAAAAGAGAGAGAAAAAGAGAGAGAAAAAGAGAGAGAAAAAGAGAGAGAAAAAGAGAGAGAAAAAGAGAGAGAAAAAGAGAGAGAGAGAAAGAGAGAGAGAGAGAAAGAGAGAAAGAGAGAAAGAGAGAAAGAGAGAAAGAGAGAAAGAGAGAAAGAGAGAAAGAGAGAAAGAGAGAAAGAGAAAGAGAGAGAAAGAGAGAGAAAGAGAGAGAAAGAGAGAGAAAGAGAGAGAAAGAGAGAGAAAGAGAGAGAAAGAGAGAGAAAGAGAGAGAAAGAGAGAGAAAGAGAGAGAAAGAGAGAGAAAGAGAGAGAGAGAGAGAGAGAGAGAGAGAGAGAGAGAGAGAGAGAGAGAGAGAGAGAGAGAGAGAGAGAGAGAGAGAGAGAGAGAGAGAGAGAGAGAGAGAGAGAGAGAGAGAGAGAGAGAGAGAGAGAGAGAGAGAGAGAGAGAGAGAGAGAGAGAGAGAGAGAGAAAAAGATAGATAGACACACACACACACACACATTTAAACTAAACTACGAAAGATAAACATACAAAACACAGCTAAGTAAAGTAGGTAAAGTAACACTTGTGTGGGACATGCCTTGCAGCTCCAACATAAACTAAATTAAAAAGACAGCACAACAAGGAGACATATACTATAAAACCTTGGATTTGTTGTTGATTTATAATTTGATGGATGATATTATTATTTTGCCATTATGTGTTATTAATTATTGCTACTATTTTTTTTTTCTTACACAATCACATAGCATGCTAAATTTATGTTTATGTATATATATATATATATATATATATATAATACAGTATTGGGAGCTCTCATTTTATTTATTTCTGTATTTTTCGTCTACTGGCATCAGAACCATATACATTTTTTGAGAAAAGAAGTCACGTTTACCAGCATCTGTTTGCTTTATTTTATAGTTATAGATAGTATATCAATAATGTGACCAAAAGAGCTTTTCTTAATTGCTTGAAAAAGTGACAGTCAGCTCTACTCTTCTTGATATTGCCACTCCTATTCTACATTGTTGGGTTGCATTATTGGGTCATTGTTAGATACAGAGTTGTGTGAGTTTGACACACCCACAGAACATGACATTAAGTATACTTACAAATGTATCAGTGAGACTTTTCATCGCCTGCTCTTTCTTGTTTACAAACTCATCATCCTGTGGGTAAATAGAGCTAATTAGAGAAAATGAAACCTCTCCTGGTCACCGAAATTACATGAATATTTGGGCCACCAAGAAATAATTATGACTTTCTTTAGTATCTGCTTTAGGCAGTGGCAGTTTTTAGAGGGGGTATTGCAGGATACCTTAATCACTGTAGTTGCATCCCAACATTCATCTCATACATAGTAACATAGTAACATAATAGATAAGGTTGAAAAAAGACTGAAGTCCATCGAGTTCAACCTATACAAATCTAAAATACTTTCAAAAAGATCCAGTTAAGCTTAAATAACCCCATTGAAATGTGACCCATTTAATACTAGCAATCATATCCATGAATTTTGTTTATATACAGAAATTTATCCAGACTATTTTTAAATATATCTATGGTATTGGCATTCACTACCTCCTTTGGTAATGAGTTCCACAATTTTATTGCTCTTACAGTGAAAAAACGTTTCCGTTGCAGGAGATTAAATCTCCTTTTCTCCATAGAAATAACCCCACATTTCCTATTTTAGAAGTTCTACAACCACTCTGACTATAGAGCTGTGTTTCTCAACTCCAGTTCTCAGGACCCTTAAAAAGGGACATGAAACCCAATTCTTTTCTTTCATGATTTAGAAAGAGCATGCAATTTTAAACAGCTTTCTAATTTACTTCTGTTATCTAATTTGCTCTATTCTCTTGATATCCTTTGCTGAAAAGCATATCTAGATAGGTTCAGTAGCTGCTGATTGGTGGCTGCACATAGATGCCTCGTGCGATTGGCTCAACCATGTGTATTGCTATTTCTTAAATAAAGGATATCTAAAGAATGAAGCAAATTGATAATATAAGTAAATTGGAATGTTGTTTAAAATTGTATTTTCTAGCTGAATCATGAAAGAAAAATGTTGGGTTTAATGCCCATTTAACAGACCAGAGTTTTATTATATCTTAACTAGAGCACAGGTGAAATAATCAGCTGACCAGTAACCATGGTTACTAACCTGCTCTCACCCTTCAGATGATTATTTCACCTGTGCTCTAGTTAAGATATAATAAAACTCTGGTCTGTTAATGGTACTGAGGACTGGAGTTGAGGAACACTGCTATAGAGTATTCTCTTTAGAAGAAACTTTGGGATATTGTCTGTGATTTCAAAGCTGTTAATACTCACCTCAGGAAGACTGTGATCCTTCTGAAACTGGGATATAGAATAAGAGCGGATATAATCTCCCATCTCTTGCCTTGTTTCAATGGCACGTTTTACAAGCCACTGCAAATACATTAAAACACATTTATATCCCACGGAGCTTCTAACATAATATCAGGCAACTTCAGCTCTTTCTAACCGATCTTCCTGTATATAATAAATAAGTCAGACTTCAGAAAATCTATTTGTTTTTGAGATCAGTATATATATAGGTGGAGCGGGGGGCAGTAGGACAAAGTTTGGGCTCAAAAAGAAGCTCTATCTTGATTTTATAACACTCTATCTGTGCCTCCACTGATGTCATTTAGACTAAAAGATTCCCTGATGCTAAATAAAAAAATTTCTTATACCTTTTCTTTACTATCGGGTGTTGAAAATGCTGCCAGATATGAAAATTCTAGGGACAAATGTAATGAAATGTTACCACACTCAGCTACTGGGGGGAAACTCAGTGAGTTCGGTTAGAAGCTATCATGTGGCTGTATGGACAGACCCACGTAAGAAGAAGCCTTGACCTGGTACCTGTAATTGACCTGATTGTGTGCTTCTGGAGTGCTGGTAAACAAATACACAGATTACCTGGATTACAGGGAAAATATGGATGAAATCCAAGCCCTGAATTTGATGGGGATCAAGGCGGTGAGGACACTTCATTTTTGGAAGGACAGACACAATTTTCTCAGTTAATGCTCTGACAAAAAAGACAAAAACAAGGCCAGTTTAACAATGGTAATCACATGACTGAGGTCACAGGAGGAGTAATCTTGTGATTTGTCACATGGCTTTCACAAGAATTAGTCCCACTTAGCATATGGCAGGTTAAAAAATGACAATCGTTTTTTTTCCTTTAATATCGTTCTGTGGTGTTGGCAGACACCAGGAGCGTGCACTTCAGTGAGGATGCTGCATTTCATTTTGGATTTATTGTAATATGATTTGTAATATACTGGTTGCAATGGTGAAGACCTTTTCCCAAAATAAATTCCTTAAGAAAGAAAAACAATCCTTCTTGCATGCTCACTACAATCACAAACCTCGGTAATGAACTTATGTAACAAACATATTACATCGCTCCCCTGTGTTGTATCATCAAGAGCCGCTAGTCGGTTGTCCTCTCACTTCCAGGTCTGCTACTCAGGGTCTCATCAATTCAAACATAAAACAGCCACAGACACAATATTTCTAAAGATAGGAGCAAATATTTATACTCTGTATGTACAATCCTAATGAAGGGGAGCCTTTTATTAGTGCAGGTCACATGTCCATCTTATCTACAGAGCAGTATGTATGTTATTACTATTGTTTACTACTGAGTTACCTTTGGGGGGGCACAACAAAAAAATGGCACCAGGGACCTCTGTTGAGCAGGTCCGCTACTGTTTGTATCTGTGTCTAACTGGCTACAGCAAAGGAGTTAAGATAAATAGTACACAAGGTCTTTCAAGAATTTTGCTCTTGGAATGTAAAGAAAAAGCAAATTTTGCTATCAGAATAATTTGAAATGCTTCTAAAACATTAGAAATTCAGACCTTTTGCACTGCAGTGCTTTAAATAAAAAATATGTACTTAACCCCTTAATGACCAAGGACGTACGCCACACGTCCTCAAAAAAAATACAGTTAATGACCGAGGACGTGTGGCGTACGTATCCTGCTCGCTTCCAGCTGCTTTCCGGTTATTGCAGTGATGCCTCGATATGGAGGCATCCTGCAATAACCCCCCTTGGCCATCCAATGCAGAGAGAGCCACTCTGTGGCCCTCTCTGCACCGGACATCGGTGGCCGGTATCGTTGGTGGGTGGGAGCAAGTCTGGGAGGCGGGTGGGCGGCCATCGATGCGCCGATTGGAGTGGAGGGGGGCGGGATCGGGGGCGGGAGCGCGCATGGGAGCGCGCGCGTGCACGGGGGCGGCGGGAGCGTGAGGGAACCGCTACACTACAGAAAAATAACTGTAAAAAAGTGAAAAAATAAAAAGTTTTAAAAGCTGTAAATAAACAGCTAAGGGATCTGGAAGGGGTGGGAAGCTACACTACAGAAAAGGGCATTTTTTTTTAAAAAAAAGGCATATTTTTTTACTAAACTGGGTACAGGCAGACAGCTGCCAGTACCCAAGATGGCGCCCATTAAGGCAGAGGGGGAGGGTTAGAGAGCTGTTTGGTGGGGGATCAGTGAGGCTGGGAGCTAAGGGGGGATCCTACACAGCAGCATATGTAAATATGCTTTAAAAAAAAAACACAAAAAAAGCCCAAATATAGCTTTGATTTTAGTAGGGATTTAGGAGGGAAGAGAGCTGTTTGGGAGGGATCAGGGGGTCTCAGGTTTCAGGTGGGAGGCTGAGCTCTACACTAAAGCTAAAATTAACCCTGCAAGCTCCCTACAAGCTACATAATTAACCCCTTCACTGCTAGCCATAATACACGTGTGAAATGCAGCGGCATTTGGCGGCCTTCTAATTACCAAAAAGCAACGCCAAAGCCATATATGTCTGCTATTTCTGAACAAAGGGGATCCCAGAGAAGCATTTACAACCATTTGTGCCATAATTGCACAAGCTGTTTGTAAATGATTTCAGTGAGAAACCTAAAATTGTGAAAAATTTAACGTTTTTTTTTAATTTGATCGCATTTGATGGTGAAATGGTGGCATGAAATATACCAAAATTGGCCTAGATCAATACTTGGGGTTGTCTACTACACTACACTAAAGCTAAAATTATCCCTAAAAGCTCCCTACATGCTCCATAATTAACCCCTTCACTGCTGGGCATAATACACGTGTAGTGCGCAGTGGCATTTAGCAGCCTTCTAATTACTAAAAAGCAACGCCAAAGCCATATATGTCTGCTATTTCTGAACAAAGGGGATCCAAGAGAAGAATTTACAACCATTTAAGCCATAATTGCACAAGCTGTTTGTAAATAATTTCAGTGAGAAACCAAAAGTTTGTGAAAAAATTAGTAAAAAAGTGAACGATTTTTTGTATTTAATCGCATTTGGCGGTGAAATGGTGGCATGAAATATACCAAAATGGGCCTAGATGAATACTTTGGGATGTCTACTAAAAAAAAATATATACATGTCAATGGATATTCAGAGATTCCTGAAAGATATTAGTGTTCTAATGTAACTAGCGCTAATTTTGAAAAATAATGGTTTGGAAATAGCAAAGTGCTACTTGTATTTATGGCCCTATAACTTACAAAAAAAGCAAAGAACATGTAAACATTGGGTATTTCTAAACAACTCAGGACAAAATTTAGAAACTATTTAGCACGGGTGTTTTTTGGTGGTTGTAGATGTGTAACAGATTTTGGGGGTCATAGTTAGAAAAAGTGTGTTTTTTTCCATTTTTTCCTCATATTTTATATATTTTTTTTATAGTACATTATAAGATATGATGAAAATAATGGTATCTTTAGAAAGTCCATTTAATGGCGAGAAAAACGGTATATAATATGTGTGGGTACAGTAAATGAGTAAGAAGAAAATTACAGCTAAACACAAACACCGCAGAAATGTAAAAATAGCCTTGGTCCCAAACGGACAGAAAATGGAAAAGTGCTGTGGTCATTAAGGGGTTAATATCAAAATATATATAAACACTCCTTAATACTTCAATAATGTATATGAATTCAAAATAGCACACTGCAAACTATATGAGAACTTGGGTATATCAACTGCGCAGAGACATAAATATTTACTTCTGATAGAATTACACACAAATTGTCTGCGACTGCCAATGATTTGAAGCGCAATATAGGCATACTATTGTTACCTGCTTGACAATCCTACTTACAATACTCTTCCAGAGAGTTTCTACAAATGTCATTACTTATCCTTTATCATTACTTACATCTTCTGTCCTATTGTTGAGTTTTCCTGAAACAGCAGGTCTACATCTATGTCAAAATTGCATGTGGTTATACACCAGGTCATCCCACCAACCACCTGAAAAAAGGAAATGAAAAACATAATGACAACAGAAAATGGGCCATTCACAACATAAATTTTTTGCAAGGAAAATAATGGTTGTCACCTTGTCAAATGGCGACAATCCTTTAATACGGGCTCTAAAGTAGCCAGCAGCTACCAGCAACTCCAGGATCTCCAGAAGTTTAACATTTTGCTCCTCATCTTCTCTAGTTTCTACCTGTAACAACGTACAAAGACAGAATAAATCCTGGTCCTGGATAAAGCAGAACACAATATGTGATGTAATCACTGATCAGAGAGCAAGGTACAGCACTATTTGTCAAACATTTTGTAGAAAGTTACACCTACATGCAAATACTTTAGCTCTAAAGTACCCCCAACTGCAACAAAGCAATTATTATTAGGTAACAAATTAAAAAATGAGAGGCAAGCATGCATTATCCACTATGTGAGAAATTGATATCAGATATAATTTTGTGTTTTCAGGAATTTATTTTAAAATACAGTTTTACTGAATGAAATTCCAACAATTCTTCAGAAATATTAGAGTAACAAATAATAATAAAGTAACTTATAGAGAAAACACAAATACAACATACATATCGTTATTTAATATTCCGTCACTTACATTAGAGCCAAAACACATGATCATATGAGGGAAATAATATTCATGTTACCACATTTCTGTATCTAACTTCATCTTGTACACTGCTCGTGATATTTTCATTGTGGCATACTTGGGAGTACATCTGGGGTTATTGTTTCTCTTGTTCTGAGAAGAATTGCCTGGTATTTGGGCGCTGGACTGTCATTGGGCAGGGTCAGACTGATTCTAGCTTTTGTTCTGTCTCAGTTGAGTGCATATTTTTATGTTTGTATACTTGGGAATAGAACACTTTACCTATCACATTTCACTAAGACATTTTCCTTGTGATATTTCATTGTGACCTTATATCTGGCACATGGCTCAATTGCAGCTTTTCACAGTGCCATACAGTTTACCTGGCACTTTCGCTATGACGCTTTATTTTATCGTTTCTCGTGTTGCTAACTAGGCAGATTCTAAAGATTTCCTGAATACAGGCTAATCAATCACAGTGAGTGAGCAACTGAACAGACCACCCAGGATTAGAATCTGGCCTGTTAGGGTGTTTGAGGGGAGCAGAGAAAAACAGATTTCTGTGAGACATGAATGTGAATGTTTACTTTTAAAAGGATATGGAACCCAACATTTTCCTTTCATGATTCAGATAGAGCATGCAATTTTAAACACATTTCTCATGTACAGTGCTTCTATATCACATTTTCTTTATTCTCTTGCTATCTTTTGTTGAAATAAATCTCAGGAGTGTGCACATGTTTGGACATTATATTGCAGTGTTTCTCAACCACGGTCCTCAAGTACCCCCAACAGGTCAGGTTTCCATTATAGCAGAATCAGTGCACAGGTAAAATAATCAGCTGATGGGTGAGAGCAGGTTAGTAACCATGGTTACTGATCAGCTGATCAATTCACTGGTGCACTGGTTCAG